>NC_053026.1:484919762-485023493 GCF_003073215.2 Triticum urartu
CATAAAAGAGCCAGCACAAGAAGTATCAAGCATGGTGCGATTGTTTTCAGAAAGCCGAGCATAGAAACTTTGCATAATTATTTCTCTTGAGAGCTCATGATTGGGGCATGAATATAACATTGATTTAAGCCTCCCCCAAGCTTGAGCGATGCTTTCTCCTTCGCGAGGCCAAAAATTATATATATAATTGCGATCACGATGAACAAGATGCATAGGGTAATACTTTTGATGAAATTCCAGCTTCAATCTTTTATAGTCCCACGATCTCATATCATCACATAGCATATACCATATCAATGCGTCTCCCTTTAAAGATAAAGGGAAGACCTTCTTCTTAGCAACATCATCGGGTATACCTGCAAGCTTAAATAATCCACAAAGTTCATCCACATATATTAAGTGCTCATCAGGATGCTTTGTTCCATCTCCTGTAAAAGGATTGGCTAGCAGTTTTCCTATCATACTCGAAGGATACTCATAAGGAATTTCATTTTCAATAGGTTCAGTAGGTTGAGGAGCAACTCTTTGCTCTACTATACAGGGTGAAGATACCCCGAACAAGCCCCTCAGAGAATTACTTTCCATAGTAACAAGTGACAGTAAATTTCAGCACACTATATAAATTTTTTCTTACCAAATTCCACCTACCAAAGGCGCTACACTCCCCGGCAACGGCGCCAGAAAAGAGTCTTGATGACCCACAAGTATAGGGGATCTATCATAGTCCTTTCGATAAGTAAGAGTGTCGAACCCAACGAGGAGCAGAAGGAAATGATAAGCGGTTTTCAGCAAGGTATTCTCTGCAAGTACTGAAATAAGTGGTAACAGATAGTTTTGTAATAGGATAAATTGTAACGAGAAACAAGTAACAAAAGTAAATAAAGTGCAGCAAGGTGGCCCAATCCTTTTGTAGCAAAGGACAAGCCGGAACAAACTCTTATAATAGGAAAAGCGCTCCTGAGGACACATGGGAATATCGTCAAGCTAGTTTGCATCACGTTCATATGATTCGCATTCGATACTTTGATAATTTGATATGTGGGTGGACCGGTGCTTGGGTGCTGTTCTTACTTGAACAAGCATCCCACTTATGATTAACCTCTATTGCAAGCATCCGCAACTACAACAAAAGTATTAAGGTAAACCTAACCATAGCATGAAACATATGGATCCAAATCAGCCCCTTACGAAGCAACGCATAAACTAGGGTTTAAGCTTCTGTCACTCTAACAACCCATCATCTACTTATTACTTCCCAATGCCTTCCTCTAGGCCCAAATAATGGTGAAGTGTTATGTAGTCGACGTTCACATAACACCACTAGAGGTTAGACAACATACATCTTATCAAAATATCAAATGAATACCAAATTCACATGACTACTCATAGCAAGACTTCTCCCTTGTCCTCACGAACGAACGTAATTACTCACAAAGCATATTCATGTTCATAATCAGAGGGGTAATAATATGCATATAGGATCTGAACATATGATCTTCCACCAATTAAACCAACTAGCATCAACTACAAGGAGTAATCAACACTACTAGCAACCTACTAGCACCAATCCCGGACTTTGAGACAAGAATTGGATACAAGAGATGAACTAGGGTTTGGAGATGAGATGGTGCTGGTGAAGATGTTGATGGAGATTGCCCTCTCCTGATGAGAGGAGCGTTGGTGATGACGATGGTGATGATTTCCCCCTCCCGGAGGGAAGTTTCCCCGACAGAACAGCTCTGCCGGAGCTCTAGATTGGATCCGCCAAGGTTCCGCCTCGTGGCGGCGGAGTCTCGTCTCGAAAAGTTCCTTCTTATATTTTCTCATCAAAAGACCCCATATAGGAGAAGATGGGCATCGGAGAGCCACCAGGGGGCCCACGAGGTAGGGGGCGCCCCCCACCCTCGTGAGAAGGGTGTGGGGCCCCTGGCCTTCATCTTTGGCATGGATTTTTCTTTATTTCTTTTAAGACATTCCGTGGAGTTTTAGGACTTTTGGAGTTGAGCAGAATAGGTCTCTAATATTTGCTCCTTTTCCACACCAGAATTCCAGCTGCCGGCATTCTCCCTCTTTATGTAAACCTTGTAAAATAAGAGAAAATAGCCATAAGTATTGTGACATAAAGTGAAACAACAGTCCATAATGCGACAAATATCGATATAAAAGCATGATGCAAAATGGATGTATCATCAGCACGATGGCGTGGTGACGATGTTGATGTTCTACTATCGCAGGGCTTCGCCTAAGCACCGCTACAATATTATCGAGGTGGACTATGGTGAAGAGGGGCACCGCACACGGCTAAAAGATCCAAGAGATCAATTGTTGTGTCTATGGGGTGCCCCTATCATTTGTATATAAAGGAGGGGAGGAGAGGGCCGACCAAGGGGAGGAGGCGCGCCCAAGGGGGGAGTCCTACTCCCACCGGGAGTAGGACTCCTCCTTTTCCTATTTGGAGAGGGAGAGGGAAGGAAGAGGAAGGAGGGAGGAAAGAAAGGGGGCCGGGCCCCCTCCCAATTCGGATTGGGCTTGGGGGGGGGGGCGCCCCCTCCCTTGCTCCTTTCCCCTCCTTTCCACTAAAGCCCATTAAGGCCCATATACCTCCCGGGGGGTTCCGATAACCTCCCGGTGCTCCGGTATTATTCCGATCTCACCCGGAACCATTCCGCTATCCAAATATAGTCGTCCAATATATCGATCTTTACGTCTCAAACATTTTGAGACACCTCGTCATGTCCATGATCACATCCGGGACTCCGAACTACCTTTGGTACATCAAAAACTATAAACTCATAATATAACTGTCATCGGACTTTATGTGTGCGGACCCTACGGGTTCGAGAACTATGTAGACATGAGCGAGACACGTCTCCGATCAATAACCAATAGCGGAACCTAGATGCTCATATTGGCTCCTACATTTTCTACGAAGATCTTTATCGGTCAAACCGCATAACAACATACGTTTGTTCCCTTTGTCATCGATATGTTACTTGCCCAAGATTCGATCGTCGATATCTCAATACCTAGTTAAATCTCGTTACTGGCAAGTCTCTTTACTCGTTCCGTAACACATCATCCCACAACTAACTCATTAGTTGCAATGCTTGCAAGGCTTAAGTGATATGTATTACCGAGTGGGCCCAGAGATACCTCTCCGACAATCGGAGTGACAAATCCTAATATCGAAATACGCCAACCCAACAAGTGCCTTCGGAGACACCTGTAGAGCACCTTTATAACCACCCAGTTACGTTGTGACGTTTGGTAGCACACAAAGTGTTCCTCCGGTAAACAGGAGTTGCATAATCTCATAGTCATAGGAACATGTATAAGTCATGAAGAAAGCAATAGCAACAAACTAAATGATCAAGTGCTAAGCTAACGGAATGGGTCAAGTCAATCACATCATTCTCCTAATGATGTGATCCCATTAATCAAATGACAACTCTTTGTCTATGGCTAGGAAACATAACCATCTTTGATCAACGAGCTAGTCAAGTAGAGGCATACTAGTGACACTCTGTTTGTCTATGTATTCACACATGTATTATGTTTCCGGTTAATACAATTTTAGCATGAATAATAAACATTTATCATGATATAAGGAAATAAATAATAACTTTATTATTGCCTCTAGGGCATATTTCCTTCATCTACTGTGCTGGAACTGTCACGGGGCTGGCAAACCCATGACAGTTAGAGAGCTTCATGATATGATGTAGCAATTTGCCCCCCTGTACTTTGCATTCTTGAGACACAAATAGAGGGATCGAAGGTCGAGAATATGATGGGTTCTTTGGGATTTAATAAAAGTTTTGCAGTTAGTAGCTCAGGTAGAAGTGGTTGTCTTGGTATCTTTTGGAATGATGAAATAGAGCTCAAAATTGTTGGTTACTCGAAGTATCATATTGATGTAGTAATTGATGAAATGGTCGATGTCAAAACAAGGGTTACTTTTGTTTATGGTGAAGCTCAAGTGACCGAGAGGTATGGGACATGGGATACACTCCGGGGAATAGTTGGCACAAACGACGTACCTTGGCTAGTCTTGGGAGATTTCAATGAAGTTCTCCACGCACATGAACATGATGGTGTGGGAAGTAGAAGTCAGGCCCAAATGGACGCCTTCAGAGATGCTTTAGACACATGTGGCTTGACAGACATAGGATATAAAGGAAATGACTGGACCTTCGAGAAGAAAGTGGCAGGTGGCACGTACACAAGAGTCAGGCTGGACAGAGGCGTTGCTAACCTGGCGTGGTCAATCGCTTTTCCCTCAGCGTGGCTGGAACATGCAACTGCAGCGGGTAGCGACCACTGACCCCTATACATAAACTACATGCATGAGGCTGCATGCAGGAGGGGCCAATGTTCTTTTAAGTATGAACTTACATGGGAGCGGGACCCAGCCTTGGAACCAGTAGTTCAGACGGCATGGGCGCAACGACAGGGAGACTCGGTCCAGGAGCTAAGCGACAAGCTGACGTCGTTCTCGTCGGATCTTTGCCAGTGGGACAGAGCGCACTTTGGTCACATCAGACGCGACATCCAGCGACTTAAAGCTGAGCTACAGGAGTTGCGCGCGATCCAAGGCAGATTTGGCCCATCTCATGCAGAATTAAAAATTGTGGAAAAGTTAACAGAACTATATCATAGAGAAGAAATCCTTTGGAGACAACGGGCCAGGTTGGAGTGGCTTATTCATGGCGACAAGAACACTTACTTTTTTCATCTTAGGGACAGTAGGAGAAGGAGGAAGAATCGGATCAAATCGTTACAGAGACCGGATGGACATATTACTGATAACTTGGTGGAGATGGAAACTATGGCAACCAACTTCTACCAGAACCTGTACACATCCGAGGGAGTCCACGATATGGATCAGGTGCTTGATAGAGTCCCTGTCAAAGTAACAGAAGCGATGAACGAAAGGCTTAATGCACCATACAGCCAACAAGAAGTGAAGGACGCTTTGTTCCAGATGTTCCTGATAAAGTCACCGGGCCCTGATGGCTTCCCGGCGCACTTTTTTCAACATCATTGGGATACCTATGGGGGAGACGTGACAACGGCCATCCTGAGAATTGTCGAGGGGACTGAATCGGCCGAGTGTATAAATGACACCATATTAGTACTCATCCCCAAGGTAAAAAAACCAACCCTCCTGACTCAATTCCGTCCCATCAGCTTGTGTAATGTTTTATACAAGATAGCTTCAAAGGTGATCTCTAATAGATTGAAACAAGTGCTCCCTGATATAGTCTCAGAAGAACAGTCAGCCTTCGTCCCTGGCAGGCTGATCACAGATAACATCATCACAACATATGAGTGCTTGCATTTCATGAAGAGGAATAAAGCAAAGAAAAATCAGTCATGTGCTCTCAAGCTTGATATGATGAAAGCTTATGATAGGGTAGAGTGGCCTTATTTAAAAGCAATAATGTTGAAGCTGGGCTTCACTGAGAGGTGGGTGAATATAGTCATGAGTATGGTCACCACAGTAAAATTTTCTGTTTTGTTCAATGGGAAGAAGTTGCAACAGTTTATCCCTTCAAGAGGTATCAGACAAGGGGACCTGATATCTCCATACTTGTTCTTGCTAGCAGCAGAGGGCCTTTCGTGCCTCTTAAAACCAAGAAGTGAGTCATCCAACTTGCATGGTCTACAGGTAGCTCCCACGGCGCCACCAGTGAACCATCTCTTATTTGCTAATGACAGCCTGCTGTTTTTCAAGGCAAATGGTGTGGGGGGCAACGAGGTCTACCAGGTCTTGGATACTTACTGTCAAGCAACTGGGCAATGCATCAACTACTCAAAATCATTGATGTATTTCAGTAAAGGTGTACCGGATGCTGTCAGACAAGAAATAAAGGACACACTCAACATCCCTAATGAAACTCTCAACGAGAAGTATTTGGGGATGCCCTCAGACATTGGCAATTCAAAAAATGATGCTTTCAAGTATCTTAAAGACCGTTTGTGGAGCAAGGTACAGGATTGGATTGAGCAGACTATGTCCATGGCAGGGAAGGAGGTTCTGGTTAAGGCTGTGGCCCAGGCAATCCCCGTCTTCTCTATGTCGTGTTTCAAGTTACCAAGAGGGTTGTGTCAACACCTCAACATGAAAATCAGGAAATTTTGGTGGGGGAGCAAAGAGGGAAAAAGAAAACCTCATTGGGTTTCTTGGAAATCTATAACCCAGCCCAAAAGCATGGGGGGCTTGGGATTTAAAGATTTTGAGTTATTTAACCGAGCCATGTTTGCCCGCCAGGCATGGCGCCTGTTGCAGAATCCTGAGTCCCTAAGTGCGAGAATTTTGAAGAGCGTCTATTACCCAAACAAAGACTTCTTGGATGCCGATCTTGGGGGCCACCCAAGTCAAGTTTGGAGAGCGGTTTTAGAAGGAAGAGATACTTTAAGGCTTGGTCTGATCAAGCGAATTGGTAATCGAGCCACTACGAACATTTGGACATAAAACTGGTTACCCAGGGAAGAGCAGAAACAGCCTTAAGGATGTCTGACAGTGAACCCACCAACGCTGGTGTCTGAGCTGATATTGAGCAATACAGCATCATGGAACAAACAATTGGTACAAGCGACCTTCCTGCCTATGGATGCTCAAGTGATCTTGGGGATTCCATTGTGTACCCGCAACCTCCCTGACTTTTGGGCATGGCATCACGAAAAACATGGCAATTTCTCGGTGAAGTCTGCTTACAACATGCTAGTCGCAACGAGAGCTCGCAGAGAAGCAAGGCTTGAAGAGGGACCGGGACCGTCTAGCTCAAGGGCATAGGAAGGAGCATGGAAAACTCTATGGAAAACTGAGGTCCCTGGCAAAGTGAGCATGTTCTTATGGCGACTGGCCAAACATTCACTCCCGATGAATGACGTCCGTGCTCACCGCCACATGACGGACTCTCCCCAGTGCGGTCTATGTGGTGCTCGGGATTCATGGCGTCACTCTCTGGTAGAATGCACCTCGTCAAGAAGTGTATGGGCGCTCACGAGCGAGGAGATCACACATAAAATCATAACCACTACTGAGCCTAAGGCGAAGCAGTGGCTATTCACACTGTTGGATTCTCTCTCTCACGATGAGTTTTTCCTCGTGGCGGTAACACTATGGTCAATATGGCATGCAAGGCGCAAGGCCATCCACGAGTCAATTTTTTAGAGCCCCCATGAAACACACGGTTTCATTGCAAGCTTTATTAATGAGCTGGGAGCCCTCAGATACAATCAGGAGCAAACAAGGACGGACCAGACGATTCCGGTGCAAAGAACCATGCATCCAAAGAAGCCACCCGCAGGGAACTGCAAAATACATGTTGACGCTAGAGTTCGGGGGAGAACAGGAGGTTCTGCCGTGGCAATATGCAGGGATGTGTTGGGGAACGTAGCAGAAATTCAAAATTTTCCTACGTGTCACCAAGATCTATCTATGGAGAAACCAGCAACGAGGGGAAGGAGAGTGCATCTACATACCCTTGTAGATCGCTAAGCGGAAGCGTTCAAGAGAACAGGGTTGAAGGAGTCGTACTCGTCGTGATCCAAATCACCGGAGATCCTAGTGCCGAACGGACGGCACCTCCGCGTTCAACACACGTACAGCCCGGTGACGTCTCCCATGCCTTGATCCAGCAAGGAGAGAGGGAGAGGTTGAGGAAGACTCCATCCAGCAGCAGCACAACGGCGTGGTGGTGGTGGAGGAGCGTGGTACTCCAGCAGGGCTTCGCCAAGCACCGCAAGAGACGAGGAGGGAGAGGGGTAGGGCTGCGCCAAGAAGGAGAGGAACTCGTGTGTATTGGGCAGCCCAAACCTCAAGTATATATATAGGAGGAGGGGAGGGGCTGCACCCCCACCTAGGGTTCCCTCCCTAGGGGTGGCGGCAGCCCCCAGATCCCATCTGGCTGGCGGCCAGGTGGAGGGGAGAGGGAGGCGCACCAGGCATGGGCCCTAAGGCCCATCTGCCCTTAGGGTTTGCCCCCCCCCCCCTCCTCCCCTTAGGCGCCTTGGGCCCTTGTGGGGGGGGCGCACCAGCCCACCTGGGGCTGGTCCCCTCCCACACTTGGCCCATGCAGCCCTCCGGGGCTTGTGGCCCCACTTGGTGGACCCCCGGGACCCTCCCGGTGGTCCCGGTACGTTACCGATAAACCCCGAAACTTTTCCGGTGACCAAAACAGGACTTCCCATATATAAATCTTTACCTCCGGACCATTCCCGGAACTCCTCGTGACGTCCGGGATCTCATCCGGGACTCCAAACAACATTCGGTAACCACTTATATCTATTCCCTATAACCCTAGCGTCATCGAACCTTAAGTGTGTAGACCCTACGGGTTCGGGAACCATGCAGACATGACCGAGATAACTCTCCGGTCAATAACCAACAGCGGGATCTGGATACCCATGTTGGCTCCCACATGTTCCACGATGATCTCATCGGATGAACCACGATGTCAAGGACTTAATCAATCCCGTATACAATTCCCTTTGTCTAGCGGTACTATACTTGCCCGAGATTCGATCGTCGGTATCCCGATACCTTGTTCAATCTCGTTACCGGCAAGTCTCTTTACTCGTTCCGTAACACATCATCCCATGATCAACTCCTTGATCACACTGTGCACATTATGATGATGTCCTACCGAGTGGGCCCAGAGATACCTCTCCGTCACACGGAGTGACAAATCCCAGTCTCGATTCGTGCCAACCCAATAGACACTTTCGGAGATACCCGTAGTGCACCTTTATAGCCACCCAGTTACGTTGTGACGTTTGGCACACCCAAAGCACTCCTACGGTATCCGGGAGTTGCACAATCTCATGGTCTAAGGAAATGATACTTGACATTAGAAAAGCTTTAGCATACGAACTACATGATCTTGTGCTAGGCTTAGGATTGGGTCTTGTCCATCACATCATTCTCCTAATGATGTGATCCCGTTATCAACGACATCCAATGTCCATGGTCAGGAAACCGTAACCATCTATTGATCAACGAGCTAGTCAACTAGAGGCTTACTAGGGACATGGTGTTGTCTATGTATCCACACATGTATCTGAGTTTCCTATCAATACAAATCTAGCATGGATAATAAACGATTATCATGAACAAGGAAATATAATAATAATTAATTTATTATTGCCTCTAGGGTATATTTCCAACAGTCTCCCACTTGCACTAGAGTCAATAATCCAGTTCACATCACTATGTGATTAACACTCAAGGTCACATCCCCATATGACTAACACTCAAGGTCACATCCCCATGTGACTAACACCCAAAGAGTTTACTAGAGTCAATAATCTAGTTCACATTACCATGTGATTAACACTCGATGAGTTCTGGGTTTGATCATGTTATGCTTGTGAGAGATGTTATAGTCAACGGGTCTGAATCTTTCAGATCCGTGTGTGCTTTACAAATCTCTATGTAATCTCCCAGATGCAGCTACCACGTTCTATTTGGAGCTATTCCAAATAACTGTTCTACTATACGAATCCAGTTTACTACTCAAAATAATCTGGATTAGTGTCAAAGTTTGCATCGGTGTAACCCTTTACGACGAACTCTTTTACCACCTCCATAATCGAGAAAATTCCTTAGTCCACTAGTTACTAAGGATAACTTTGACCGCTGTCCTGTGATCCATTCTTGGATCACTCTTGTACCCCTTGACTGACTCATGGCAAGGCACACTTCAGGTGCGGTACACAGCATAGCATACTGTAGAGCCTACGTCTAAAGCATAGGGGACGACCTTCGTCCTTTCTCTCTATTCTGCCGCGGTCAGGTTTCGAGTCTTACTCAATTTTCACACCTTATAACACAGCCAAGAACTCCTTCTTTGCCAATCCATTTTGAACTCCTTCAAAATCTTGTCACGGTATGTATTCATTTGAAAGTACTATTAAGCATTTTGATCTATCCTTATAGATCTTAATGCTCAATACTCAAGTAGCCTAATCCAGGTTTTCCATTGAAAAACACTTTTCAAATAACTCTGCATGCTTTCCAGAAATTCTACATCATTTCCGATCAACAATATGTTAACAACATATACTCATCGGAAATTCTATAGTGCTCCCACTCACTTCTTTGGAAATACAAGTTTCTCATAAACTTTGTATAAACCCAAAATCATCAAAGCGTATATTCCAACTCCGAGATGCTTACTCCAGTCCTTAGAAGGATTGCTAGAGCTTTGCATACTTGTTAGCATCTTTCAGGATTGTTAAAACCTTCTAGTTGTATCACATACAACCTTTCCTCAAGAAAATCGTGAGGAAACAATGGTTTTTGACATCCTATTTGCAAGATTTCATAAACAATGCAGTGACTGCTAATATAATTCCAACAGACTCTTAGCATCGCTACGAGTGAGAAAGTCTCACCGTAGTCAACTCCTTGAACTTGTCGGGAAACATCTTAACGACAAGTCGAGCTTTCTTAATGGTGACATTTACCATCATTGTCCGTCTTCCTTTTAAAATCCATCTGTACTCAACAGCCTTACGACCATCGAGCCGTTCTGCCAAAGTCTACACTTTGTTTTCATACATGGATCCTCTCTCGGATTTTATGGCCTCGAGCCATTTATGGGAATCCGGGCCCACCATCGCTTCTCCATAGCTCGTAGGTTCATTGTTTGCTAGCAACATGACTTCCAAGACAGGATTACGTACCACTCTGAAGTAGTAGGCATCCTTGTCGTCCTACGAGGTTTGGGAGTGACTTGATCCAAAGTCTCATGATCAATATCATAAGCTTCCACTTCAATTGGTGTAGGTGCCACAGGAACAACTCTTTGTGCCCTGCTATACACTAGTTGAAGTGACGGTTCAATAACCTCATCAAGTCTCCACCATCCTCCCACTCAATTCTTTCGAGAGAAACCTTTCCTCGTGAAAGGACCCGATTCCAGAAACAATCCCTATTGCTTTCGGATCTGAATTAGGAGGTATACCCAACTGTTTTGGGTGTCCTATGAAGATGCATTTTATCCGCTTTGGGTTCGAGCTTATCAACCTGAAACTTTTTCACATAAGCATCGCAGCCCCAAACTTTTAGGAAATGACAACTCAGGTTTCTCCAAACCATAGTTCAAACGGTTTCGTCTCAACGGAATTATGTGGTGCCCTATTAAAGTGAATGTGGTTGTCTCTAATGCCTAACCCATAAACTATCGTGGTAATTCGATAAGAGACATCATGGTATGCATCATATCCAATAGGGTGCAGTTATGATGTTCGGACACACCATCACACTATGGTGTTCCAGGTTGTATTAGTTGTGAAACAATTTCCACAATGTCTTAATTCTGTGCCAAACTCGTAATTCAGATATTCATCTCTATGATCATATCATAGATATTTTATCCTCTTGTCACGACGATCTTTCAACTTCTCCCTGAAATTACTTGAACCTTTCAATAATTCAGACTCGTGATTCATCAAGTAAATGTACTCAACATCTACTCAAATCATCTGTGAAGTAAGAACATAACGATATCCACTACACGCCTCAGCACTCATTGGACTGCACACATCAAAATGTATTACTTCCAACAAGTTGCTTTATAGTTCCATTTTACTGAAAACGAGGCTTTCAGTCATCTTGCCCATGTGGTATGATTTGCATGTCTCAAGTGATTCAAAATCAAGTGAGTCCAAACGGTCCATTTGCATGGAGTTTCTTCATGCATATACACCAATAGACATGGTTCGCATGTCTCAAACTTTTCAAAACAAGTGAGCCCAAAGATCCATCAACATGGAGCTTCTTCATGCGTTTTATACCGATATGACTTACGTGGCAGTGCCACAAGTAGGTGGTACTATCATTACTATCTTATATCTTTTGGCATGAACATGTGTATCACTACGATCGAGATTCAAAAAAACATTCATTTTAGGTGCAAGACCATTGAAGGTATTATTCAAATAAACAGAGTAACCATTATTCTCCTTAATGAATAACCGTATTGCGATAGACATAATCCAATCATGTCTCTGCTCAACGCAAACACCAATCTCGATGGTAGAGGGAGCGTGCGATGCTTGATCACATCAAGCTTGGAAAAACTTCCAACACATATTGCCAGCTCACCTTTAGCTAGTCTCCGTTTACTCCGCAGCCTTTTATTTCGAGTTTACTAACATTTAGCAACCGAACTGGTATCTAATACCATGGTGCTACTAGGAGTACTAGTAAAGTACACATTAACACAATGTATATCCAATATACTTCTATCGACCTTGCCAGCCTTCTCATCTACCAAGTATCTAGGGTAATTCTGCTCCAGTGTCTGTTCCCCTTATTACAGAGGCACTTAGTCTCGGGTTTGGGTTCAACCTTGGGTTTCTTCACTAGAGCAGCAGCTGATTTGCCGTTTCATGAAGTATCCCTTTTTGCCCTTGCCCTTCTTAAAACTAGTGGTTTCACCAACCATCAACAATTGATGCTCCTTCTTGATTTCTACTTTTGTGGTGTCAAACATCGCGAATATCTCAAGGATCATCATATATGTCCCTGATATATTATAGTTCATCACAAAGCTCTAGCAGCTTGGTGGTAATGACTTCGGAGAAACATCACTATCTCATCTGGAAGATCAACTCCCACTCGATTCAAATGATTGTTGTACTCAGACAATCTGAGCACAAGCTCAACAATTGAGCTTTTCTCCCTTAGTTTGCGGGCTAAGAAAATCGTCGGAGGTCTTATACCTCTTGATGTGGGCACGAGCCTGAAATCCCAATTTCAGTCCTTGGAACATCTCATATGTTCTGCGATGTTTCAAAAACGTCTTTGGTGCCTCAATTTTAAACCATTTAGCATTACGCACTGAACTATCATGTAGTCATCAAAATGTGTATGTCAGATGTTCGCAACATCCACAGACGACGTTCGAGGTTCGGCACACTGAGCGGTGCATTAAGGACATAAGCCTTCTACTGTCTGCATAATTGCTACTATCAACTTTCAACTAATTTTTTCTCTAGGAAAATATCTAAACAGTAGAACTAAAGCGCGAGCTATGACATAATTTGCAAAATCCTTTTGACTATGTTCAGGATAAACAAGTTCATCTTATGAACTCCCACTCAGATAGACATCCCTCTAGTCATCTAAGTGATTACATGATCCGAGTCAACTAAGCCGTGTCCGATCATCACGTGAGATGGACTAGTTATCATCGGTGAACATCTTCATGTTGATCATATCTACCATACGACTCATGCTCGACCTTTCGGTCTCTTGTGTTCCGAGGCCATGTCTGTACATGCTAGGCTCGTCAAGTTAACCTAAGTGTTTCGCATGTGTTCCGAGGCCATGTTTGTACATGCTAGGCTCGTCAACACCCGTTGTATTCGAACTTAAGGATGTATCACACCCGATCATCACGTGGTGCTTCGAAACGACGAAATTTCGCAACGGTGCACAGTTAGGGGGAACACTTTCTTGAAATTTTAATGAGGGGTCATCTTATTTACTACCGTCGTTCTAAGCAAATAAGATGTATAAACATGATAAACATCACATGCAATCAAATAGTGACATGATATGGCCAATATCATATTGCTCCTTTTGATCTCCATCTTCGGGGCTCCATGATCATCATCGTCACCGGCATGACACCATGATCTCCATCATCATGATCTCCATCATTGTGTCTCCATGAAGTTGTCTCGCCAACTTATTACTTCTACTACTATGGCTACCGGTTAGCAATAAAGTAAAGTAATTACATGGCGTTGTTCAATGACACGCAGGTCATACAATAAATAAAGACAACTCCTATGGCTCCTGCCGGTTGTCATACTCATCGACATGCAAGTCGTGATTCCTATTACAAGAACATGATCAATCTCACACATCACATAGCATTCATCACATTCTTCTTGGCCATATCACATCACATAGCATACCCTGCAAAAACAAGTTAGACGTCCTCTAATTGTTGTTTGCATGTTTTACGTGGCTGCTATGGGTTTCTAGCAAGAACGTTTCTTACCTACGCAAAAACCACAACATGATATGCCAATTGCTATTTACCCTTCATAAGGACCCTTTTCATCGAATCCGATCCGACTAAAGTGGGAGAGATAGACACCCGCTAGCCACCTTATGCAACTAGTGCATGTCAGTCGGTGGAACCAGTCTCACCAGTCTCACGTAAGAGTACGTGTAAGGTCGGTCCGGGCCGCTTCATCCCACAAGCCGCCGAATCAAGATTGGACTAGTAACGTAAGCATATTGAACAAAATCAACGCCCACAACTACTTTGTGTTCTACTCGTGCATAGAAACTACGCATAGACCTAGCTCATGATGCCACTGTTGGGAACGTAGCAGAAATTCAAAATTTTCCTACGTGTCACCAAGATCTATCTATGGAGAAACCAGCAACGAGGGGAAGGAGAGTGCATCTACATACCCTTTTAGATCGCTATGCGGAAGCGTTCAAGAGAACGGGGTTGAAGGAGTCGTACTCGTCGTGATCCAAATCACCGAGATCCTAGTGCCGAACGGACGGCACCTCCGCGTTCAACACACGTACAGCCCGGTGACGTCTCCCATGCCTTGATCCAGCAAGGAGAGAGGGAGAGGTTGAGGAAGACTCCATCCAGCAGCAGCACAACGGCGTGGTGGTGGAGGAGCGTGGACTCCAGCAGGGCTTCGCCAAGCACCGCAAGAGACAGAGGAGGGAGAGGGGTAGGGCTGCGCCAAGAAGGAGAGGAACTCGTGTGTATTGGCAGCCCAAACCTCAAGTATATATAGGGGGAGGGGAGGGGCTGCGCCCCCACCTAGGGTTCCCTCCCTAGGGGTGGCGGCAGCCCCCAGATCCCATCTGGGTGGCGGCCAGGTGGAGGGAGAGGGAGGCGCACCAGGCATGGGCCCTAAGGCCCATCTGCCCTTAGGGTTTGCCCCCCTCCTCCCCTTAGGCGCCTTGGGCCCTTGTGGGGGGCGCACCAGCGGGGCGCACCAGCCCACCTGGGGCTGGTCCCCTCCCACACTTGGCCCATGCAGCCCTCCGGGGCTTGTGGCCCCACTTGGTGGACCCCCGGGACCCTCCCGGTGGTCCCGGTACGTTACCGATAAACCCCGAAACTTTTCCGGTGACCAAAACAGGACTTCCCATATATAAATCTTTACCTCCGGACCATTCTGGAACTCCTCGTGATGTCCGGGATCTCATCCGGGACTCCGAACAACATTCGGTAACCACGTATATCTATTCCTTATAACCCTAGCATCATCGAACCTTAAGTGTGTAGACCCTACGGGTTCGGGAACCATGCAGACATGACCGAGATAACTCTCCGGTCAATAACCAACAGCGGGATCTGGATACCCATGTTGGCTCCCACATGTTCCACGATGATCTCATCGGATGAACCACGAGGTCAAGGACTTAATCAATCCCGTATACAATTCCCTTTGTCTAGCGGTACGATACTTGCCCGAGATTCGATCGTCGGTATCCCGATACCTTGTTCAATCTCGTTACCGGCAAGTCTCCTTACTCGTTCCGTAACACATCATCCCGTGATCAACTCCTTGATCACATTGTGCACATTATGATGATGTCCTACCGAGTGGGCCCAGAGATACCTCTCCGTTTACACGGAGTGACAAATCCCAGTCTCGATTCGTGCCAACCCAACAGACACTTTCAGAGATACCTTTAGTGTACCTTTATAGCCACCCAGTTACGTTGTGACGTTTGGCACACCCAAAGCACTCCTACGGTATCCGGGAGTTGCACAATCTCATGGTCTAAGGAAATGATACTTGACATTAGAAAAGCTTTAGCATACGAACTACATGATCTTGTGCTAGGCTTAGGATTGTGTCTTGTCCATCACATCATTCTCCTAATGATGTGATCCCGTTATCAACGACATCCAATGTCCATGGTCAGGAAACCGTAACCATCTATTGATCAACGAGCTAGTCAACTAGAGGCTTACTAGGGACATGGTGTTGTCTATGTATCCACACATGTATCTGAGTTTCCTATCAATACAAATCTAGCATGGATAATAAACGATTATAATGAACAAGGAAATATAATAATAACTAATTTATTATTGCCTCTAGGGCATATTTCCAACAGGATGAAGGGGGAAAATTTCTCGGTAGCTCGGCGTTGGTGATCGAAGGAGTCACTGATCCGGCAACCTTGGAAGCAGTAGCATGTTAGGAGGCACTAGCCCTCGCCGAAGATTTGGGAATCCACCAGTTTGTAGTGGCTTCTGACTGTCAACACGTGGTTCCTAACATTAGAAGGAGAGCCCGGGGACAATATGGAGCAATCATTAGCGAGATAAATCTGAAAGCTACCTTTTTTTAATGTTCTTTTACTTTTGAGAGTCGTGCTGTTAATTATGAAGCACATAGATTAGCTAAGTTTTGTTTGAACGGGGGCCCAGGACGTCATGTCTGGTTTGGCGCTCCCCACGACCTCAGATGTATCCCACTTCACGTGGAATTCCATGAATAAATTTGATTTTCCTCCCTCAAAAAAAAACCTACTGTCGTCTGTCTCAAAAAAAATCTACTGTCATCGGGTGGTGACATAATTGTATCTATAGTTAGTCCTGGTAGTCGCGGGTGATGTCTAACTTGGTCCTGAAAGTTGCAAAGTGCTCCAATATGATCTCAATACATAAAAAAGTATGTGATCAATACGGTGTCTCGGGTTGAAACACCAGT
Source organism: Triticum urartu (assembly GCF_003073215.2). Classification (NCBI taxonomy): domain Eukaryota; kingdom Viridiplantae; phylum Streptophyta; class Magnoliopsida; order Poales; family Poaceae; genus Triticum; species Triticum urartu. Next base: position 484,936,494 of record NC_053026.1, read on the forward strand.
CCTGACTTTACATGTTGCATACGTACTGTGTATTCTGCCACATATGCCATGTCAGCCTGGCCCCGCTCGTCAAATTGTACCCACCTGCCAGCTCAAGGCCCATCTGTGGGAGTGGATAAGGCACTGCACCGTTTCGTCTTGGGGAAAAAATTCCCCAATTCCCCCACCGCAATCCCCAGCTTCTGATGGGCGGCGTAAGCGTGACCTCCACCACCATGTCCCTTGGTGCAGAGAGCGGAGATGGATGCGTTCGAGGCTCACTACCGCCGGTTGGTCCTTCTGGCCACTGCGGTAGGAGACAGCGAGGAGGTTGTGACACTGGCCGCTCTGCTGGCCACCATCGAGCTTGGAAAAAGGTATTCTTCCAAAGACCACTTTCAGGCTATCCCAACCTTTAGGATGAACCGGTTTCTTCTTACAAAAAAAAGATACGCAAGCAAATCACTTTCTGAATGGCCAAGTACCGGTGGGGGAGTTCGATAGATAAGAGATCTCTTCAATAGCTCTCCTGGGAGAAACTTTGTACACCCAAGAGTAAGGGTGGCATGGATTTTTGAAACCTACACCTTTTCAATTTGGCAATCATTGGAAATCAAGGCTGGTGGCTGATGATCCCTCTGGAATCCCTTTGTTCTAGAGTTCTTAAAGGGAAATATTCTCCTAACTCTGATTTTCTTCAAGCAATAGTTCATGAGACCTTTTACGATACATCAAGTTTATTTGAGCCATTCATTTTATGTGGTTGGATGGCTGAGATGAGCCAATACTACAATAGTTTTTTAGTAATATATTGAGTAGTTAGGGGTACTTTGGGTAGTTTACTGTTTATCAATCGGACAAGTAGGTTTACGCAGGCAGGTCACTTAATGGCCACCTATTAGGGCATCTCCAGCCGTTGGCCCCCCAGGAAGGGCAAAAAATCGCCCCCTGGGGGTGCACCGGCGCTAAACCGCGCACTGGGGGTGTGATGCCCCCTAGTCGCGGCCCCCCACGGGATTTTAAAAAAGTCAAATACGGCGCAAACACGACTCAAATTTAACGCAAACATCGGCGAGTTCGTTCAAATTTAAACATACTTTACAAAAAAAGGGAAAAACTACCGCGAGCTACCCCCGCCGTCTCCCTCGCCGCCCGCCTCGCCGCCCGCCCACGCGGTTCTACATGCCGAGGAGGCGGTAGAACCGTGTGTAGTCACCGCCGTCGTCGTCGTCGTCGTCGCCCCCGCCGACGCCTCCGCCGTCCCTGCTGCATCCCTCCCCCGGTTGGCACGGCGGGTTGGACGGTCCGGGGGCGTCGTCGTCGTCGCTGAGGACCACGACGCCGTGCTCGTCCTTGCGCCCACGCTTGCGGGCGGCGATCTCCTCCAGGGCCCGGCGCTGCCGGACCATCTCGTCGCGGAGGTAGTCGTCCCGCGCCCACCGCAAGGCGTCCTCGTCGGAGAAGCCACGCCGGGCTATCTCCTCGTACTCCATGGGGAGGCCGGGCTCCGGCTTGGGCTCGACGAGGACGAAGCGGCCGATGGGGGAGGCGTTGTCACCGATGCGGACGCCGGAGCTGCGGGTGCGCGCGCTGACAGGCGCGCCCTGGGGCTCCGGCTTGACGGGACGGAGGTGGAGGCAGGGAGAGCCGCCGGACGAGGAGGAGGACCCCCCGGTCTCCATGCGCCTCGGGGTCCAGGAGCTTCCCCGGCGGTGCGTGAAGGACGGGGGAGAGGGGTACTCGTGGCGCGGCGTGTAGCCGCCCTCGATGTACTCGAGGACGGCCTCCAACGTGCGCCCGGGCACGCCCCACCACCGACGCCGGCCGACGGCGTTGAGCCTGCCGGAGGGCTCGACGCCATTGGTGGCCTCGAGCTGCTCGGCGTGACGGCGGCGGAAGTAGGGCTCCCAGAGCGGCCTGTCGGGGACGTACCGTGGCCCCTCCCTCGCCGCACGCGGCATGGACGAGTGGATGCGTGCGATCTCCGCACGCCGCGCTGCGCCGGTGGGTATCGGGGGCACCGGCACGCCGCCGGCGCTGATCCTCCATGCCCCGGGTACCCGCATGTCCGGCGGGATCGGGTACTCGGCCTCGAAAAGGAGGCGAGCCTTGCTCTCGTGAAGATGGTGGTGGCCGAATTCGCCGCCGCGCCGTCGCCTGGGAAGCGCTCGGCCATGGGTGCTGGAGACGGCGAGAGAGAGGAGAGGGAGGAACGACGACGGGAAACGAGGCGATGAGGACGATAAAGGGCCGAGAAGAGGGTAGAGTCGCTGACGCGGCGGGCCCGCGACTGTTTCGCGCCAAAACAGTTCGCCCCGGCGCCCCCGGGCGCCCCCCAGCGCGCCGGGTTCGGTCTGGGTCCGCCGGCGCTATTTTCGGCCCAAGCCGGTGAAAATCGGGCTCCTGGGGGCGCGACTGGGCCGATTTTTCGGCGCCGGCGCAAAAAAAACGCCTGGGGAGGCCTTCCTGGGGGGCGCGGCTGGAGATGCCCGTAGATTGAGCGTGAGGCTCCTTGGAGGAACTGAACGTCGGCACTTGCACGGCTGCTTGCCGCGTTGTAGTCCGGTGTTGTCGAGTGAATTGCAAAAAACATCGACACTTAAGGAAAGGTTTGCAGGAACCATACATTTACGAAATTATGCCAAAAAGTACTAATTATTTTCATAATTTTTTAAAAAAACACTAGTTGGCAGCTTTGGTCGTTTTGATGACGATTGTGACAGATGGGTCCCGAAAATGATGACGTGGCGTAACGGTTCACATGTGACGCCGTTAAACTGGGCATTTTACACCGACGCTTTTCTTCAAAAACTTGAAAAGCAATCAGCCCCCTCCTCCTCGCGTCTTCTCTCCAGCCAACATGCCATGGCCTGCCCTTAGCGTTGCCCCCTTCCCCACCGGAGCAGCAGCTGCCGCGGGCGCCGGAGCACCGGCAGTACCAGCTTTTGAGGGCTAGCAGCAGCAGCTTTTGCGGGGGCGAAGCTGCTGGGGGAGCGTGACACCGGAGCAGCAGCCGCGGTGGCCGCGCACAAGCGTGAGCATCAGCCACGGTGGCCGCGGATGGGCGCGAGCAGCAGCGCTGGCGGCCGCGAGCTGCAGCCGTGCCGGCCGCGGCCAGTCGGCCATGCTGCAGGGCGGGGGCGATGGAGGTCGATCCGCTGGCGGCCAGCTGGGGCAAGGGCGGCGGCGGGCAGCGCGCCCGCGAGCTCGGACCCGGGCTTCCGGTGCCCGTGCGTGCTGGCACCTTGAGGGGCTCGGCGTCGGCCTCCTGCTGCAGACGCCGGGACGTGCTTGAAGGCTGCAGCGCTACGGGTCGCTAGCGGACCAGAGAAGACGCACCACGAGCCCGTGTGCGTGCTCGGACAAGGCGAGGTAGCATGGAACAACGAGTTGAGAAACAACGACGACCACCGGGGCTCGGAGCTTGTCGGCGATGGCGCAGGAGGAGGCGGAGCTTGACGCTGGGATGTCCAGTAGGTCGGCGTTGACTCTGCGGACCAGACGGTGTCTAGGATAAGGACCGAAGGAGTCTGCCGGTGGCTAATTTGATGGTGGTGCGCCATGACCAAGGTTGGAGAACAAGGTCGCTGCCGACGGCTATGGCGTGTCCCTGGCTCAGTTAATGGAGCAGGAGTGAGAGGGAGACAGGGCGAGGCGGATGCACATGATGCTGAAGCTCGTGGTTGTCTCCAGCCACGTCAACGACAAGCGACGGCCATGGCGGTGCTCGGTTTGGTCCGATGTTCCTGATCCAGAGGTGCACGGCCCGAGGCCGGCAGCGGAGGCTGTTAGGAATGATCTTGACATGCAGGATGGAGGCTGGTCGTCCGGCCGCGTGAGTGGGCTGCCGGGACTTGCGTCGTGCCTTTGGTCAGTTGGCGCAATGTTGATGTGCTGGCCGAGAGCAGCGGCTGGGCCATGCATGTGCGAGTTGCATGGATCAGTTAGTTGGCGTCCTCATAGAGGGATCCAAGGAGTTAGTTGCAGGTGGTTAGTGCCAACATAGTGGCCGGGTCATGTGGTAGTGGCCGGTGTGGTACGTGTGTACGTGAGTTAGTGGTGTGTGTGGCCACTGGCCTGGTGTGAGTCCAGCTATATAAGCCATGTATTGGTGTTGTGTAGTGTGAGGAGGAGCTAGGAGAGATGTAGTCTCTGGTAGTCTTTCGTGTGCGTGTGGCCCGAGTTGTTGCTCGAGGAAAAGGCCGTCGTTGCGGCAGGCGTATGTGCATGGGAAAAACACCACCGTGTCATGTGTCTCCTCTTTCTTCTACCTTCGTTCGTGCGAGAGAGAGAGAGAGCGAGAAGGAGCTGGGCACCGGCACAAAGAGCAAGCTAGGGCTCGGCGCCAACAGAGGCAAGGTCCAGCCGTCCTATGTGCAGGGGTGTTATTTTTAGTTTGACCACGGGTGTTTTTTCTTTTTTTTTGAAGAAGTGAGGGAGTTTTTGGTAAAAAAAATATCTCTAACAACCTCTAGCATCATCAGTTACGCTACGTCATCATTTCCGAGACCCACCTATCATAATCGTCGTCAAAACAACCAAAGCCGCCAGCTAGTGTTTCTTGCAAAAAAATTAGTGATTTTTGACACAATTTCGCAAATGTGTGGTTCCTGCAAACCTTACCTGAAGTGTCGATGTTTTTTTGCAATTCACTCGTTGTTGCCTAAGGTCGAAATCGATCTCGAGCATATATCGCGGGAAACCTTGAGCTCTGCTGGAGGCCGCACGCTCGCATGGCATCGATCTCCAGCTTAACTCGCCCGCCGTCTTCTACGTCCAACGGCTCGATGACACCCAATGCCTCCATGCAAAACGGTTCCTCCTCGTTGCCGTCGTCCATGCCCGGCCGGTAGAGAAGGGCCTACATGTCGGTGGCGAACTCCATGAGCTCAGCATCTGTCGGACCAAAGCTTCCAAGGCTGAACGAGCGCCGAAGACGGCATTGCACTTGGCTTGGTGTTGGGTTCTCGACGATGTCGTCGTCCTCATCACGGCACGACGCGACGGACGTCATCGCTTCCTCCAGAGACCACGGCGAGCAGATCTCCACAAGGACGGGATCAAGATGGGAACGCGGTACAATGGGTCCTCCATGTCGGTCTCCTTGCACACTTCTGATTCTTTGGTGACGCTCTTGCCTGCGAGCCCCTTCGACAGGAGGAGTCTGACGCTCTTGCCTGCGAGCCCGGGGCCGCGCCTGGTACTCGAACCACGCCGCCACGACCTCATCGCCGCGGCCCACAACCCGAGGGAACCACGGTGAAGTGTGCTGCAGACCCGCTCGTGCCTCCACGCGAGGGGGTTCACAGAGTGCACCGATGTCTTTGTGCCGGCGAACTGCGCGGAGATTTTGGGTTCGCGTGGCATCGATAATGGCGGAAGACTCGGTAGCATGGATAGGATGCAATTAAGAAAGAACTAATATAATCCTAACATAGAATTACCAATATATCCTAAAGCGAAAATTTGATCGATCCATATTGACCATTGAATTAACTAAATACAACCCACTATATTGGGTAGTATGATGCATCGTGAAAAATCTCTAGTTCATGCCCGTGCTTCTACGACATGGCGAGCAATTGTAGCTGGTATAAAAGCTCTTGAGGTTGGGCTAATCCATCGAATTGGGGATGGGACTTCCATTGCAACATGGACCGACTACTGGATTCCCAACACAACTAGTACAATGCTCGTGCGTTGCTATGGGTCTTTTATTATTAATCTAATCTTATGTAAATTTATGGTGCGGAGGAGACGTATCAGACAACGTCCATCACATTCAAAAACAAAGCGCCAAGGTAAATTTACATTGCACATTTACGTCAATTGGTCAACATGCTTGCCTTGACTCCAGGAATGCCTCCGGCTGATGGAGGTCGCCAGGTAGGGTTACGCTAATAGAAATATTTTGATTAGAAATCGATAGAAACTTTATGAAAAATAACGTCTAACTTGGAGCCTTGGACTTGCAAAGCCAGGGACGTGGTCCACGTCCATGGGCGAGTAAGGGAATCGTAGGAAAAATTGGATACACTTATATTGGTATTTCAGGTCTGCCCAATACATAGTGTTCCTGATATTTTGGATATTTTATGCCAAGTTTCTTACTAAACACAACAGGCCTCTCGCAATCTATCTTTAGTTTTGGGTGGTTTAACAAGAGGTATTGCTTCAACACGTTGTTTCCCAGTCGAAGCTCTCTTCTTCCGACTGTCCTAGATAGGGGCAAGAATATGTTGAGAGATAAGAATAAAAATGCTAGTAGTAAATAGGACAAAACCGTAGTTAATCCAACAAGTTTCTTGGCAAAATTTCTGATCACAAAAACGGAAAATTCATGTTGTGTGATTACATCGTTAGTAAACATAGGAGTGACTCCATTCTGAAGCATCTGCCAAATACGGGGGCAAGATATGAAGTTACATCAATATACTTGCAAACATAAGACAGAGCACAGACTTCATATCTTTGCTATCGGCTAGAGCTTTAGCTCCGATCCCTAAGTTAATATTCACATCTTCTCAGTAACAATGCAGTTATGCCCAACTTCTGGTCACACAAGGATCATGGACTGATTACAGGTCACGATTACAACATGAGCACAAGAGCAAGCATACACATGCCAAAAGACAGAATATGGGTTGACTGAATAACCTGCACGGAAGGCATTAGCACTACATTAATGTCCCTAAAATCTACACCAAAAATGTAGCAAAAATCCTGACAATTAGAATATATTGCAAAACAGAATGCCAAAGACAGTTCAGTATATATTACCAATGCAACTCAGTTATCAACAAAATGAGCTAACTAATTTAACTGGGCAAAAATGGATTTGATTGTGGTAACCAGTTAGAACACAAAGTAACAGTGTCTCGTGTGCTTGAGGCTGGTGTGGGGTAGGTTGGACCTAGCGAAGGACTGGATCCATCGGTGCGACTTATGCGACCATATCTATCTGCAAGGGCGAACGGCGAGATGGTCATCGAAGAAGCATTAGAGCAACAAAAGTCCTCGTGAACCTTTGGTTCTGTGGAGGGCGGGTAAAAGTAAGATTTTGTTCCAAAATTATTTGATAACAAGTTAAGTTTGAATGTGAAATTTGAGATTACAACAGTAGAAAAAATAACTATGAAATGCTGAGGATCATCTCCCTTCAGAAATGTCATCAATTAAGAATGCTAAAAAGATCATCACAAATTACCTGAAGGCCTTATCTCTGCTGTAAAGAGATGATTGTAGGGGCACTTATACAAAGACAATGTCTTCTCCTCAAAGTGCACGGCCAACGCGGAATTTGCTGCCTTCAGTCTGTCCTAATTTTGCCATGAACCCCATGTCTGATTATCCACAAGAGCTCTGACAAACAACGAATCAGCTGGACCATGAAACAGAAGGACAATAAATTTACGAGGAAGGTAATTTTCTGTTATTGGCAAAACATTTGATAATTGATTAAACCCAACACTAACCACTACTTTGTCGCGCATCTATTGTCAAAATTGCAGCTTCTCTTATAGATCATAAGTGTGTAAGTGTGTGTGTGTGTGTGTAAGTGTGTGCACGCGCATACGCGCGCGTGTGGGTGCGTGTGTGCGCGTGCGTGCGTGCGTGCGCGTGCGTGCGCGTGCGTGTGTGTGGGTGGGGGTGTGTGTGTGATATCTCTAAATCGAATAAACCTCCAAGTATGCAATTCATGAGCACAAAACAGAAATTATAGTTCAGTATCTCTAAAAAATGAAGCGGGAGGAGAGAAATCATGACTCACCTCACCCAACAACAAGGTGGAAACTGCAACCCAAGAAAAAGATGCCCTTCCCTCTCTCGGTGGAGAGCATGCATGCCTTCAGGAGGTGCCGACCTCAATCTCCTTCCTTCCTTCCTTGGAGGTGCTATCTAAGTACAAATTCCAGAAAAAAAAATACAAATCATCCAAAGGAGATTACTTTCCGGTAGTCAGGGGCCGCAAAATGCAGCCATGACAGATGACACACCTATTATACACATGCATTCACCTTTAAGAGTGACTAATCAGTAATCACTAAAAGGGAGTAGGAAATAAACAAAATACTCGTATTACTGTTAAGAGGTGAATAAAACATATCATTTTTTAGGCTTTTGCAACCAGTGGCAAGAAACAAATACATGTGCATCCTACTGCTGATTCCTCACAATAATAACCTACTTGATCAACACTGGTACAAAAATAAATATTATTTAAACGAACTAATCTTGAAAAATGGTAGTTGGATTAAGAAGCAATTAATTTGAAGAGACCAAGAATATTTGTGGAGATGGAAAAATGACTCCTCGTTGGCGTTCCAGCAAATAGGCTGTGAGCAACTCAGTCTGCTACAGAATAAAAGAAATTACGGAGCTAACCAATGTGCAAGATTGATTTCTATAAAACAGATTCACTTATATGCAATGGCATATGAGTGGTGGCAGGGTTATCTCACCCTGGAAAAGGATTCTGAATCCTATCTCGCCGCAGAGTCCACACACCACAGCTCGCTGCAAAGGCTATCTCAGCGCCTGCCTCGAAGACACGAAGCAGGGGCGCTTGGAGTGGCCGGCATGGAGTTGACGAGCACGTGCTTGGAGGCTTGTTCTCCTCTCCGGGATCAGTCTGGACAAGGAGTAGCGTGAACCTCAGAGGAAGATCCCATTGTTGGTCGGGCTCAGGGAGCTTTTCGAGGAGCGGAAGTAATGGAGCAGCAGCTATAATGATTGGTCCTCACCATCCACCACCTCTTCATCCGACTTTCCGGGTGGGCCGAGATCGTGGTACGATGGTGGCCGAGGCTGAACGCCATGAAGCCTACTTTCCAACCACCATGTGGTGGCGCCCACCCGTCGCCGCTCACTGGTCTGCCGTGAACAACTGCCTTCCACACGTACAAGCCAGCAGCAGCCAGCCAGTCGCCGTCGAAACAGCCGCTCACCATGCGTGATTAGAATATGAACGAAGAGACCTAGGAGTGGGCTAAAAGAAAAGGAAAATTACATCAGTGCGAAAAGAAAAATTACCTCGCTGCCTTTGCCATGGAGCAACAATGTGGTGTGCTGGTGCGATCGGTATAATCCCACACAAAATTTTACTTGAAAACAACATCTCTGGTAAAATCTCCACATCATTGACCTCATCGGGTTTCAAGTATATCTTTCTCTCCTGGCATATACTCTGTATTAAATTAAGATGAATGAGCATCAACCACTCTAGTCTCAAGTAAAAGAATGAAACATTACTTCTGAAAGAACTACAAAAGAATGGTGTGCAGGAGCTTACTTCAAAACAACATCTCTGGTATAATCTCCACTGAAATAGCCATCTATTGAGTTTCCTTGATGACCCCTAGCAAGAATCAGTGCAAGATTGTTGGCCACTAAAAAATTAGGTACGCAACATTCAAGTAGAGACCGAAAAGTATCAAAACACCTAGCAGAAGTCATGCAACCTTCAACCATGATAAAGGAACACCCTTTCACTAAGACCACATTTAATGGACTAAAATTATTGATAATAGCTAGTTCTTACCATAAGCGATCTGCTGTCAAATATTTTGCACTCTTATGTTGTCAATTCTCAAGATAAAACGTCTCTAGACAGTCATTTCTACAAAACCCACCAAGTGACATTACAAAGAGCACCGCAAGTGATGCTCCAACGGGTAGTCAATGGATAAACCTACACCTGCCAGGGCACCTTGGGTGCTAGCTAGTCTTGCTTCAGAAAAGGTAATGGTTTCAAGAATCGAGTGAATGGATCGTCCAAGGCTGAGAGCATTTTCTTTGCTGCGGCATCTGAAAAAAAATGTGGGATAAGAAAATTCAATCAACAGCGTAAGAACTGTAAAAACACAACATCTCTCAGTTCTGCACAGATCAATGCTTTATATATCTAAGTGGTTCATTATGTTTCTGACAAAATTTCAGATTCAACCAAAGCAAGTACAAGACATATAACTGCATTTGATCCAATTATCAAATTCACTCGTATTTTCTAAAATATGAAGACTTGCAAAAGTGTGAGCCGTTGAGGCAGCTGATAAATTATATGATTCGTTATATGATAAATTAAGTGAATTTTTGTATGAATCACCGTGATTCTACCTACCATTCTATTAGTAATGTGATTTCCTTTATCCGTTGAACTCACATCTCATGTAGACATTAGGGTCGAGGAACGTGAGAAACGAAATCCCAGAACAACAGTACAATCATGTGCCTTTTAATTCCTACAACAATTATCCGATTTGCATGAGAATAGTTTCTCCTCAGATCACACAACTCCTGCATAATAACAGAACCATATTTATCAATCTTCAAGTCGATGACCTGAAGCAAATTAGTGGTAGCAGTGTCAATGAGTTTTGATCAAGGAATATATGTCTATATACTTGAAGCAAACAAAACACAAATATATCCAGTTTAAGGAGTTTAGCTATCACCTCATTAATTTGACCTCAACTTCTTTGGTGCTATAGCACATGTTTTCGCCAACAAGTGTTGTGAGGTGAATGTATTGAGATCAAGTAGTTTTAGTGCCATGGATAACCGTTAATGGCCAACAATCTGGTGCAAAAACAACTCAACAAAATGTTTAGATCATACTTTTATATAGGAATTATTAAGAGGGCTATTACTATGTACTACCTGTGTATTGTGGAAAAAAAATGGTCAGATCATTTTACCTTTAAGGCTGCTGTAATCTGCTCTAATCTGCTATACACTCTGATAGTTTCGAATATAGTTCAGTAGGCATAAGCCCGCCGTAGTTCCCTGTCAAGAAAAAAAGTGTGTTGGCAATGGAATCTTATCAAAACTGTAAAGTAAAACACACACCACTGAAGAAATCAATCTTTAAGAAAGAAAAAATAGTACCTTAGTCAATACAGCTATCACTGAAAAGTAGTTCCCAAGTATAAGTGATGGCCAGGCCTCATTTATTTACAACGGGCCATCATATTGACAAGTAGCGGAAAATATAAATCAAGTAGCTGCCGACTCTGTATGAAGAAAATATCAGATATATCCTACTCTTATGGATTTGGAGTATCCCATATTAAGTGTAAGCGTCGTTTGCTGAAGGACTATTTGCAGAACAGAAGATTTCAATACTATGGGAATATTATATTGCATAGCTAACCATCTAATTATTCGGAAATCTATAACTCTAGAAGCACGATAAATTCAAGAATATTAACACCGTGCCGAATGCTGAAAACTTTTGTTGACCAATGACCACCAACATGTTTTCAGAAAATTGTGCCACAAGCAGTATATGCAAATACAATGGTAGTTTTTCAACCTGCTATGTGTATGGCACACAAGTTCATACCATTTTACTAAGCTAACAATGTTCACATAGTTCAGGCAGCAAGACCGAATGGTAAAGTAACTGAAACAAAGACAAACTGAAAGGCTTCACAAAATTCCGTTGTCAGTTTTGAACAGGAAATGATAGACAAAGAAGCTTGGAGCCTTTTGAGCCGACTAAAATTACTTAAATACTTTACCATAAGGTCCATAAGAACTTGAAATTAGGTAAATGTGGATTTGTTTTTTTCAGATGGCAGATGTGAAATTTAGTGAGAAAGAGAGCACTTAATGATAAACCAAATCATGTACATGTGAGGCCAGGCACAGCACTTTCTGTAACATATCCCCACTATCTAGATTATCATACTACAAGCATTTCACAAATTGTTAAACAACCATACAAAGGAACAGAGATATGCCCCCGCACACGGTACACTCCCCTTGAGAAAACTATAAAAGGGTCTTTCCGTCCTATGTGTTGACTCGGCTAAACTAATCAGTATTAGATGAGAATTAGATGGACTGTAGGTAATCAAGCTAATTGCTTCGGAATTCAACTATGCGACATGTGGTTGGATCACACATACTGTACCTTGTGGATATGTCAAGCGAATCATCAACTGAACATACAACAAACAGAACAGCACAATTCATCTACCCACCAAAGTGACAGACATTTATCACCGAGATTGAAAAATCATCAGAGATACACACTAAAAGGGACAACAAAAACAAGCACCAATTGGCATACATATTTGACGCACCTCTGCCTTTGAACTGCATGTATGTGGCGCACACGACGCCCACCCGAAGTTTGGCGAAGTTCCTATAGACAGAGGAGAAGTAAAGAGTAAGCCCAATTTGAGCGATTTCAACAGGAAATTCATCGTTTATTACTTTTTCTGATGGAGCGAGATTCAAAATAACAAAATCTTGCACTCACTGTGTCACGAGGTCGTGCGTGGATGCCATCCGCGGCGACCAACGCATCCACCTCCCGAAGCGCCGCGCCTGGAGCGCGCCCATGTAGGCGGCCGCATCGTAGCCCGCGTCCCCGCTGGCGTCGAGCGCGAGGGAGACGGCGAGCTCGCCCCCGCCCTCCTCCGCCAGAGAGCGCTCGCCGGCGGCGGAGGCAAGGAGCTGCTGGTCCTGGGCGGACTTGCCGGAGAGCAGGAGGAACGTGGTGGCGGCTGGGGCTCCGCCGCTGCTGCTATGCTCGGCTGCGGGAGCGGGAGCGGCGACCCGGCGCGCACATCGGTGGGGAGGCTGGCCAGCGCCGGCGGCGGCTCCAATCGGTCCTCGGCGGTGGCGAATCGTCTCGGATCTCGACGGCGGCTCGTATTGGAGTAGAGATGGGATCGAGAGGAGTCGGCAATGAAGGATGGGATCGATGGAGCGTTTTTTCTGCCGGGTGTGGGGTTTTTTTTTGGCCTGCGTGGGGTGGGGTGGGGGTGAGGACGAAAAAAAACCAGCGAAAAAAAACCGGACGAAAATGATGGGACGAAAATGATGGGACGAAAATAAAACCCGAAACGCGGACTACCAACTGAGACATTAGGAGTAGAGATATCTCATAAGCCGATGGGACGAAATGGTGTTGCTCCGTTGAACACAGTTTAGGAGCTAATTGATGAGTACACGGGCGACTGGAATGTTCAAATTATTTGTGAATTTTTTTCTCCAACCATGCTGAAGCAATCCTTAACATCCCTTTAAATCCGGCAGGTGGCGAGGATTCACTTGCATGGGCTTTGGAAAAGTTTGGCATCTATACTGTAAAATTGGTGTATCGCTCTTTAATGACTCGAAACGAGCATATTACTCTATAAAAAGGAAAGACTACAGAAACTTCTTCAGCGAATAAACAGTTGTGAAGTACCCTTTGGAAGTTTTATGTGTTTCCTAAGGTGCGAGTCTTTTGGTGGAGAGTGTTGCGCGACATCCTACTAGACCCTCTCAGGCTCAAGTTCCGACAAATAAAGCCAATTGGCAGGTGTGATGTGTGCCAGGCCATGGAAGAGAACTTGATGTATGCATTGATAAGTTGCTCTCACGTGAAGAGCTTTTTGGTTGCAGCAAGGGAACGGTTTGACCTTCGCTTGCCTTGCCTACACCCAGACACTCAAGATATCTTGCTTGATCAAATGCTCAATGATGACGAGAGATGCAAGATTATCACCATTATATATTTAATTTGGTCATCTCGAAGCCGATGGACACATGATCAACACGGCTATAACCCGTTATAGGCAATCAAATGAGTACATAAATTTTTGTCCATTCTGGACATGCCTGTTAACCGAACCAAGAATTTGGTACATCAAAACTGGCGGCTACCTGATCCTAGTTGGGTCACTATCAGTACTGATAGTTTGGTTAACTCTGATGCTTGGAAGGGGGAAGCAGGTGGTGTCGCCCGGTCTCACCTGGCTTTCATTGTTGGTTGGAGCAAACCACTGCCTGGATCGAAGTTTTTTTTAACATCAACACAGACACAAGCATCCATATACACGCGCATACATTCACTCCTATGAACACGCTTACGCACACCTTACCCTTATGAGCACCTCCGAAAGACTGAGCTGGTATATCATCTTGAAATTTACAAAGTCACTGTAGGCACCTCGTCGTCAACGGGAACGTCTCCTCTTACTGAATGCGCATCGCCGGAAATTCTGAAATAAATCCAGAAATAAATGCGAGCACCATGATTTAAATCCTAGTGGGCTGACTTGGTAGCTCTTCGAGAAGGTGTTATTTTTCCCCAGCTTCAAAGCTATTCACATATGATCGTGGAGGTCGACTGCATGGAGTTAGTCAACCTATAGAATTCGCGCAGCAATTCGCTTAGTTGCTGCACCTATCTTGAAGGAGTTAGATGAGCTTGTCCCTAGTTTTGCTTCCTTTTAGGTTACCCATGTTGGACGTACTTTAGATGTTCTCGCTCAGCAGTGTGCTAAGCTTGATAGTACATTAGATGGGACGGAAAGTAGTCCTGATCGAAGCCCAAATTTTCTTATCAGTAGCCTTTGGGCGGATTGTTACCGATTTTTGATTAATATACTAGGGTTCCTCTACCTCTCATCGACGTTGCCTTCAGTCCGCCTCGTCTCCAGTGGCATTAGGGCCATGGTGGCGTGATGAACCCCGACCCTTGCCGATGGGAGGGCTTCTCTTTTAGATATTTCTTCGAGTTTTATTAGAGTTTGTGTCCTACTTGGGAAGAAGAGATTGTGGCTGATCCCTGAAGATGGAACAAACGATGTAAGTTTATTATGAGTTAATAAAGCAGCCATGAAGGTCTTTCCCTAAAAAAAGATTAAAGATGAATAGATTGAAAGTTTTCCTGCAGAAAAAGATTGTTGATTAATAAATAAAGCTCTTTGATTCATTGAAAAAAAAGTTTAGAGTAGAATTAGGAATTATAATGCCTTGTTTAAATTAGATAGAGATATATTCTCGACGCGCAAGTCAATCTCGTTGGAACGTGCAACATGTAATCTCTACACCTATATATAGAAGAAACCACGCGGCCTTCCCAGGGCGTGGTACAATCGCTTACCAAATTCGTACAATCATATGGTCACGGAACCAACCCGGAATCAGCCAAAGCACTGCAATTGCAAATTTGCAATGCCTCGGAGCGGCTCCATCAAGAAGCAGGCGATGGTCGGCGATGCCAACGATGCCCTCCCGCGAGATGTCCTGGCCAGCGTCCTGCTCCGCTTTCCGGCGAGCGACCTCCGGCGCTTCCGCCTCGTCTGCAAGGAGTGGTGCGAGGTCATCTCCGACCCTACCTTCATTGATGCGCACATGGTCCACGGACCGCGGCCCCTGACCCACACCATTGTTTTTTTTCGTGGACGTCGGGGAGGCGGAGCTGACGGGGCCATAGAGCCGCGAAGCAGCGACGGCTACCTCTTCGACGAGCAGTGGCGACTGGTGGCCAGGTTCACGGCTGGCGAGTCAGAAGACATGGTGGGCACGTGCAATGGCCTGCTCTGCTTCCTCGACCTCCGCCAGGGGGGCATCAGGGTGGTAGAGCCATTCACCGGCGAATCTTTTGTCCTGCCGTCGCCGCAGAGGCGGTTGTGGCACGCTCGTGGCGCCTACAGCTTTGGCTTCGACCCCGGCTCGGGGAGATACAAGATTTTGCACCACGAGAAGGATGCTTACATGTACACGATCGGAGGAGGCGAGAACTGGAGGAGAGCGCATGGGGCCACCGTGTCTTACGGCTGCGTATTCGCTGACGGAGCAGTGTGGTCCGTTGCTATGAATCGGCGTCGGCTGAGAAAGGTCGTGCGCTTCGATCTGGCGACGGAGAAGATCACGTCGGAGCCCATGGAATGGGCTGGCTTGCGTACAGCTCTGTCAACGGTGTCAGACGCGCGAGTGTTCTTGATGGGCTTAGGGGTCGGGGAGCTGGAGGTGTTCTCCATGGGAGACGGCGGCCGGTGGGTGCGATATAGCATCGCCGTGAGGGCGCCTCACATGCGGTATCCCGCGGTGCCGTATCCCCTGCAACGGGGGCACCTGCTGATGCTGGACCGTAACAGGGATTCGCGCGCTGGCGTGTACGCTCATCCGATTGCGCCGGCGAGCAATGATCTGGGCTCGGGGAAGCTGCTGCTTCAGATGCCAAAGGACTGGCCGGGAGCTGACGGGACACCTGCATGCGATAATAAGACGCGATGGCTGTTTGTACCGGTCCCGCGTGAGGAGGAGACGGCGGCCAGAGTAAGACGAGTCCCACAAGAACTGCACCCTCCAAGGGTGTTCTCTTATGCCCCACCAGTGTCTATTTTCAAGAAAGCAAAAAATGCCCCACCGGTGTCTCCTCCTCCCTTGGCACGCTACTTTGGAGGCCTGCCCAAATTACAAAGCCACAAATCGGTGGTTACTTGTATCGGCTTCTACAATTTGATTATCTAACGCTATTTTTATTTCTATACATAATCTCGCAATAATGTACTATCTTGTGTATTTCGCTGAAGAGCTGGCCATTTTTCGACTTTTCTTCCATTGGCCACATTCTTTCCACTTCGTGACCGTGTTTAAAATATAGTGTATCACTGTTGGAGTACCGACTTCACATTGTAACTATGGATCACATTTAAATTGTAACGCGTGAGAACCCCAAGGAGACTTTGAATACGCTCCCGGCCCACTCCCGCGAGCCGGGGGGCGGGGGGGGGGGGGGGGGGGGGGGGGGGCGACGTAGGCGGCGGGGCATGGCGCTTGGCGGGGCGCGGTGGCTGATGGAGGCATCGTGGACGGCTGGTGGGTCCTGGAGGCGTTGTGGACGACTAGTGGGTCCTGCGGGGCCACGGTTCTTGGCGGCGGGCGTGTGCAACGGGCATCATTTTGCTCTCGGTCTTGTGCAGATGGGCGGGCTTGGCGGCGCGCGCTTGTGGTGTGGTGGTGTAGCGGCGGGGATGGCCGATGGCGTGGCGACGGGGATGGCTGGTGGCGGCGCAGCGGCTGCATGTGCCTGTGCCGTGGATCTGGAGCAGGCGGCGGCCATGGTGGCTGGTGGTGCGGGTGCGTGCCCGGCGGCTCCGACGCTTGGAGCTGGCGGGACAACGCGGGTTGGGCAGTGACCCAGTGTGGCTGCTGCTCCGGCCGTGGGTGGCTCCATGGCAGCTTGGCAGGGCGGTTGCGGCGGCGGTTGGCATTTTCGGCGTCAGCTCGTCCATAGGCGGCTTGTGTCGGCCTTCGTTTCCTCTCCTCGTTGTCCGGACGCTACTTTCGTCGTGGGGTTGGCCCTCTCCCAGCTGTTGTCCATCGCTTGTCTCGCACTCGGTGTTGCAGGACCAAGCTCGTCTCGCGCCCAGGGGTCTAAAAGGCGGGGCCTTTTCAATCATCTCTTTGGTTGGGGCAGTGGCGGATCTCGGGTGAGGTGGTGTCAAGATCTTGGATGCCGGGGCGACGGCTCTGGTGATGGTAGTGCGTTGCTTATGGGTAGAGCCCGTGAGTCGGTGCTGCCCGGTGGCCATAACCATGTGGGCGGCCATGACTGATGCTTATCACTTTTCGACAAAGCGGCTATTTAAGCCGGTCGCCACGATCCTCGCGCGGCGAGGTGGGACTAAACCCACAACCCTGCAGAGCCAACACGGGAGTCATCTACACTAGAAATCTAAGTAAGGACAACCCCGAAGGGCCAACAGGGAAGTCATCTACACTAGAAATCTAAGTAAGAGCAACCCCGCCCGCTTAACACGGACCATCAATTGGGGTCATTTACATTGGAATTGACATCCAAATCTGAAATGATCGACGTGCATGTGTTTGCATGTGTTTGGTGTTTTGAAAATAGGGTACATGATTATAAATGACAAAATTTGAGGTCCACCCGATCATTATCCGTAGGCGCGTCGTTTTAGGACCAGATTAGTTTTGTGTGTGCCTGTAGATGCTCTAGGAAAGAATTGACGAAACTAAAATACTCCTGACCAGTTCAGGGAAACAAACTATTCTTAACAATTTTCTTGACCATTTTAAGAAAATAAAAAGTAAACTACTTTCTCATTCCGGAATGGAGCAAAGAAAAGCTCGTGCCTGCTAGCCAGCCAGGTTCATCGTACCGACTAATCTGAACATGCATGACACCATGAACGAACATGCGTGCGGGAATGCCAGTAAGTAAAAGCTAGATAAAAGTCCTGTTTGGATCATGGGGTTAGAGCTAGTTTGGATTAGTTGGAGGCTTAAATAATTCAAAAGTATCCAAACATGAAGAATTAGAATGGGTTAGTTTCATCTAACCCAATTATCCTGATAAAAAGGTGCTTATTTGGGTTAGAATGTATTAAAAAATAACTCTAACTCTAACTATGTTAGAGTATCCAACAGGGCCAAAGAGACTAGACTAGCACAAGTTGCTCCCAGTGAAGTAAGCACGATCGATAATCGAACTACCAACTACCAAGAGGTCCTCACAGGAGGTTTCGTTGGCATTGGACGATTTTACCTAGTGTGTAGTGACAGACGACAGATGCATGCATGCATGGCCATCATTACCTAGCTTCCTCGTTTAACTCGCCATGCATGCACCAGCATATGCACGCTTGTGTATTTCTTTAGCATCAACTTTGCCTTTTCCTGCACTTTTGCCAGATTCGCCGCCTCTAAGGTTGGTCACAATGAGCAAAAACATAAACTAGTAACTTACACATTTCCCTAGACTATGTTACTACATCTATAGTGGGTAGGAACATCTATGTAGTGTCATGCAACAATGTATTTATTAGGTTATAGACTCATTGTTTCTTGAAGTGTGTGATGTTCCGGTAACTTAACTAGTTACCACAAGCACCTCTCTCTTTATTAAATATGTGCCACATAAGTAAAGTTGTATTGGAGTGTGTGATGTTACTCCTAAGTTCCTCCCCATTGTGACCAGCCTAATGGATCATGTTTATGCAATGCCAAAACTCCAGTGACCATTATATGAGTGCCCTACTGCAAAAGTGCTCCAACATTAGTGTAGTGGGGCTTTTAATTAAAACAAACATTAGTTGTGGCAAGGACGTAGCACGTGAGGAAAAAGAGATCGGGGTAACTTCAGCTTCTAACCAGATTCTTACGAGTTTGGACTTGGCTAAGTAGTTTATAGTTAGCGATGCGGTGAACAAGATTGAAGTACTTCGTCTGATTCAAATTAATTGTCATTACTTTGGTACAACTTTGTAATAAGTACCAAAATTTCAGTGTAATCGACACGATCAACCTCCATACCGGCTGATAGGTTGGCCCTCCACGTCATACTCAGTGGCATCCGTTGATTGACTATTAATGTTGAAGTTTCTCCATGCAGCTCTCACTTGCGTAGGTTATGGTACTGCTTTTGAAATTTGTGTGGGTAATATATAAATTACGACCCAAAACAATTTCTTCTTGCAATTTGACCAAAAATGTGTCAACCCAAAAGACACGAGATCGGTCGGTCAAACATGGTTTACTAGAGTAATTAGCACGCAGGATAATCCTAGCTTATGCACCCAAGAGACCTAGCAGACTGCTTACGTACAAATGTATGACCGGCCAAGGTTTACTAGAGGACTGCTGTCCTTTTTTCGCGTAGAATGTATGACCGGCTGACTGGTTGTACGTGTCTCCACCTGTCGAGTTAAGAACATTATTATATGATTCGGGCAAATCGTCAAGTCAAGACGTCAAGTATGACACACAATCTCGTGCCGGGCGCTGATCGAAAACGTTGAGGCTCTTTATACTCTACCTAACGGCAACGAGCGGCGAGAGGAGAAGTTTTAGCGTGCTTTCGCGCCGAAAATGTGCAGATTCTCGTTTGAAGGCACGCTTTACCAAACATTGACCCGAACATTTATACAACTTGCAAAGCCTTATGTATTCCTCTGGTTCTTTTTACTCTGCATATAAAAACTGTCTAAAGTCAAACTTCATAAAGTTTGATCATATTTATGTGAGAAAATATCAATATTTACCATGCTAAAGTTATACAATATGGAAATTTACCGTCCTCATTTCCCGATGATACTACACCTACGTAACTTGTATGAAGCTTTAAGTAATCCTTCCAACCAATTAATCTCCCCCCCCCCCCCTCCCCTCCTCCCCCATCCGATTTTCAGGGGGGTGGGCGAATCCCTCTCCCAACACCCAATAATAATCCCCTAAGTTGGACAGCCCGTTTGCTTATGTATCTTTTTAAGGTATGTCTAGCATTGCCCCTTACTTTCTAGCTTCCTTGTTTAACTTACCATGCATGCACCAGCATATGCAGGCCTGTATATTTCTTTAGCATAAACTTTTCTTTCCTGCACTTTTGCCAAATTCGCCGCCTCTAATGAATCATGTTTATGCAATGCCAAAACACCAGTGACCATTATACATACGAGTGCCCTAATGCGAAAGTACTCCAAAATTAGTGTGGTGGGGCTTTTAATAAAACAAATATTACTTGTGGGGCTTATCTGGCATTTGGCGTCGTGGACGTAGCACGTGAGGAAAAAGAGACCGAGGTAACTTTGGCTTTTAACCTTTTTTTCTTGCGCGCGTTTGGACTTGGTTAAGTGGGTTAATTAGCGATGGGGTGTAAGTTCAAAAAAAAAAAGATAGCGATGGGGGGAACAAAGCTTGATGTACCAAAATTCCAGTTTGAGCGACCCCTATACCGGCTGATATGTGTCAACCCAAAGACACGAGATCGGTCCGTCAAACATGGTTTACTAGAGTGATTAGCAGGATAATCCTAGCTTATATGCATGCATCCAAGAGACCTACTATACTAGTAGACTACTTACGTACAGACCCGAAATGTCGCATAGCTAGGTTTGGTTGTTGGCATGTCGCAAACAGACAAAAAGAATTTGGAATTGGACGACTGCTGTCTCTTTTTTCACGCAGAATGTGTGACCAACTGACTGTACGCGCGTGTCCCCACCTGTCTAATTAAGTACATTATTATATGATTATTATCCGCTCGGGCAAATTGTCAAGTCAAGACGTCAAATATGACACACGAACGCTGACCAAAAACGTTGACGATCTTACTCTACCGAACGAGGAGTGTGTTGAAGTCACGCTTTCCAAACATTGACCCGAGCATACGACATGCAAAGCTCTATGTACTTACTCCTTTAGGGCGTCTTTAAAGCAGACTCTCAGACCGCCCGCAACTGTACGAAGCGCATGGTCAGAACGCGAT
This sequence comes from Triticum urartu, assembly GCF_003073215.2. Classification (NCBI taxonomy): domain Eukaryota; kingdom Viridiplantae; phylum Streptophyta; class Magnoliopsida; order Poales; family Poaceae; genus Triticum; species Triticum urartu. The sequence continues at coordinate 484,957,492 of NC_053026.1, forward strand.
TTACTATCCAACGCAGGCCTATAACGGTACATCGAGATATCCGGACATACTTTTTTGGCAAACCAGAGAGAAACGTGAAGCTTTGCGAGAGTCCAGACAGCAGCCACGTAGGCCTCCAACGCCTTCGGCCCATCCAAAACCCTTTTCGGACCCTGCGCCTCCATCCTTCCTTTTTCTTCTCTTGCCTTCGTCGTCGCTCCGCCACCCCGGCCGCCATGCCACACCCCTACCAGAACTCTATGTCTCTGTCACCTCCGGCGTTCCACCCGGGCCCCATCCCGCTTCTCCTCCGTCGTTGTTTCACCCCTCTCCTCCGACTGCCCCGCCAGATACCATCCGCTACTACTATACTCACCATGCCCGACAACTGTTCGATGAATTGCGGGAGCTAAAAAAGTTGTCCATGCTTCTTCCAAGCAATGGATTTGGATTTGGAGTACATACACGAGCACTATGTCGAGTCATCTGATGACTCGTCCGATGAAGAGGACTATACGGATGAGACGGCGATGATGCAGGCAATCCTTGAAGACGCAAAGCGTGTGGAGGAGCGTGTTCTCAATTTCAAGGGTTCCACCAAGAATCATCAAGTGCTCAACCGCAACAGGGCGGCGGCCATTTGACACTGATGAACGACTACTTTGCCCCCGTTGCACTATTCGTTGACTATTTTCACCAGCGTTTTTGGATGCGCAAGACTGTCTTCAATCGTTTGTACTCTGGCGTCTGGTCCTATGATGACTACTTCATCTTGAAGAAGGACGTCGTGGGAAGTTTTGGGTTCTCTGGCTATCAGAAGTGCACAGACGCACTGCGAATGCTTGCATATGGCATGGTCGCTGATTTGTAGAACGTGTACCTACGGATGTCTAAGAGCACATGCGGAGATGCCATTGGTAGGTTTGCAACTGCTGTGGTCGAGGTGTTTGGACCTCAGTACATGAGAGAACCAACGGTGGCAGACGCTGAGAGGCTCTTGGAAATCTCAGAACCAAGAGGGTGGCCATGCTTGCTGGGTCTCTTGACTGCATGCATTAGAAGTGGAAGAACTGCCCGCAGCTTTACAAGGGCAATGCCAAGGTCATGTTAAGAAGCTCACCATCATTTTTAAAACAGTTGCATCACGTGAGCTTTGGATTTCGCACTCTTTTTTTGGCATGCTCGGGTCTCACAATGGCATCAATGTGCTGTAGCGATCATCATTCTCGAGGCTGGCTGAAGGAAAAGCTCCTCCCTGCCACCATACTGTCAATGGACATGAGTATAACTTGGGCTACTATCTAGTTGATTGCATCTATCCTCTGTGGGTTATCTTTGTCAACACCATCTCTAACCTAGTTGGCTAGAAAAAGTCTCACTTTGCCCAAAGACAAGAAGCGGTTAGAAAGGATGTCGAGAGGGCATTTGAAGTTCTACAGGCATGTTTTGCAATTGTTCGTGGATCTGCTAAACAATGGGATCCGGAGACCTTGTGGGAGGTGATGACATGTTGTGTGATCAGTCACAACATGATCGTCGAGGATGAGGGTGAGGATGCTGCGACAGCTCTAGAATTTGAGAACATGGGTGATCCTATCGAACTTCCAGGCCAGAATCGGCCACATTTGAAGAGTTTACTCAAATGCATCAAAAATTCAGCATCGGGCAACTCACAAATAGCTGAAGGAAGATCTGATTGAGCATCTGTGGACGGTTAAAAGGGGACAACAATGTTGGAATATAATATTTAAACATTTTTGAATTTGAACTAGTGTTGCACACAACTATTTGAACATCGGTAGTCTATGTTGCGGCTATTTAAACGTGCAAGACTTTCAAAACAAACAGGGAAGCCGGATGTATGCAAGCAGCGTTGGATGGCCGGCTCTCGCGTTCGTGTCCATAGACTAGTGCCCCCAATCCGCGGACGGATGCGGGAGGAAATTTACGTATCGGCATTGGAGATGCCCTAAAAAACATGTGGTTGTTGCATGTCAAACTTGGAATTGGACGACTGATGTCTCTTTTTTCACGCAGAATGTGTGACCAATTGGCAACTGGCTGTACGTCCTGTCTAATTAAGTACATTATTAAATGATTATATCCTCGGTCAAATTGTCAACTGAAGGCGTCAAATAGTTTTTTTATGCAATACAAACGCTAACGCTCATATATACGTGCATACTCTTACCCCTATGAACACACACACTGTACCCCTATGAACACCTTCGAGAGACTGAGCTGGCATATCATCTTCAGATTTTACGAAGTCACCGTAGGCATCTCGTAGTTGACGGGAACGTCTCCTATTCTCCTCTCACTGAACACGCATTGCTGAAAATATTGAAATAAATCCAGGATAAATACGAGCATCAAGATATAAATTCTGATGGGTTGAGATACCACTGTCCATCTAGTCATTCAACTACAGGTTGGTTTGCAAGGTGTCAAATAGTTTATGGACGACAGAGTCAGCTAAGCATTTGATCAGATCTTATGCTTGAATTTGCACGTTTAGATCATCGGCCGTGCAAGGAGTGTCTCTTGAATAAAGTAGTTTCGCGCGCCTAAAAAACGTGCAGATTTTTCTTGTGTGAAAAGTCACGCTGTCCAAACAATACAACATGCAAAGCTCTATGTACTTACTGCTTTACCACGTACTGGACCGGCCACGGCCAGAGAGTTGAGACTTGAGAGCTGTGACCTTTGATCGAACACCTTTGCGGCAGCCCAGTCAAACGTGCGCATGTATGAGCCAGGGGCGGCCGGGTCAAAAGTCTCAGCCATGCGGCCCCTATATATGTCGCCACTGGCACCATCGAACGAGCAAACCGTACAGGCAGCACAAGCACTGCGGCAGCCACCTAGCTAGCAAACTCCTCGTCGCCGGTCCGACTTCAGTGCACGGAGCTCGAGCTCGCTAGCCAGCAATGGAGGTGAAGGTGCTGAGCTCCAGGCTCGTCAAGCCGGCCTACAAGGCCGGCGCTCCGGCCACGGAGTACATCCCTCTGTCCGTCTTCGACACGGTCACGTACCAGATCCAGATGGCCATCATCTACGCCTTCGCGCCGCCCGCGCCGTCCACCGCCGCCATCGAGAAGGGCCTCGCGGCCGTGCTCTCCCAGTACCGCGCGTTCGCGGGCAAGGTCGGCGAGTCCCCCGACGGCGCGCCGGCCGTGGTCCTGAACGACCGCGGCGCGCGCCTCGTGGAGGCGTCCGTGGACGCCGACCTCGTCGACATGGCCCCGGCCAAGCCCACGCCGGCGCTGCTCAAGCTGCACCCGGACCTGGACGCGGAGCACCAGGAGGTGGTGCTGCTGCAGCTCACGCGGTTCCGCTGCGGCTCCCTCGCCGTCGGGTTCACGTCCAAGCACGTCGTCGCCGACGGCCACGCCACCAGCAACTTCCTCGTCGCCTGGGGCCGCGCCACCAGGGGGCTGCCCATGGGCCTCCCGCCCGTGCACCACCAGAAGGACCTCTTCAAGCCGCGCTCCTCGCCGGCTCGCCCGGAGCACGACCACCGCAGCAGGGAGTACCACCGGCCGTCGCCCGCCGCCGGCCATCACCACGGGGACGACGGCGCCGAGAGCAACATCGTCATCCACAAGGCGCACTTCACCAAGGACTTCATCGCGGGGCTCCGCGCCAGGGCGTCGGAGGGGCGCGGGCGGCCGTTCAGCCGGTTCGAGACCATCCTGGCCCACCTCTGGCGCACCATGACGCGGGCGCGGGACCTGAGCCCCGGCGAGGCGACGTCGATCCGGATATCCGTGGACGGGCGGCACCGGCTGGGGAAGCCGGCGGAGTACTTCGGCAACCTGGTGCTGTGGGCGTTCCCGCGGGCCACGGTGGGCGACCTGCTGGGCCGGCCGCTGAAGCACGCGGCGCAGGCGATCCACGAGGAGGTGGCGAGGGTGGACGGCGGCTACTTCCAGTCGTTCGTGGACTTCGCGGCCTCCGGCGCGGCGGAGAAGGAGGGGCTGGCGCCGAGCGCGGTGCTCAAGGACGTGGTGTGCCCGGACGTGGAGGTGGACAGCTGGCTGACGTTCCCGTTCTACGAGCTGGACTTCGGGACGGGGAGCCCCAGCTACTTCATGCCGTCCTACTTCCCCACGGAGGGGATGCTGTTCCTGGCGCCGTCCTACCTCGGCGACGGCAGCGTCGACGCCTTCGTCCCCGTGTTCCGGCACAACCTCCAGGCCTTCAAGGAATGCTGCTACTCCATGGAGTAGGTGTGTGGCCATGCATGCATGGTCTAGCTAGCCAAGAATAGAATCCACCGGTGCAAGGAAGAAGAAAGAATGTTACTACTACGTGCGAGAGAGATGGAACTGCATGCCAAAGCGGCGCGGTTGTTGGATGTGTTGGGGTCGGGTTGGTGAGGGGTGGTCGATTTTTTTTAGTTGTGAGTGACGACGCACTTTATGGTGGTGTCCTCCGATTGATCGATTGGTTTATTTGTATGCCCTGCTTGAAGTTAATAAAATGTTGATGAATTTTCTTAATCTTCCTTTTGGCTGGCTCCAGTGCATCTTTGAGTGAGTAGGAACTAGGGAGCATCTCGCGCGATCGGACCAGCACATGCACATTCTTCGTCAAGCTTTGATCGTAGTACTACTACTAGTGATCCCGTGCAAGCCAGTGTCTGAAGTCTGAACCACGCATGCATGCAGTCAATGTGTGCAGTGTAGACATGATAGTATATCTGTCCACTGGACGTAGCGTACCGCATGTTACGTGACCATGCACGACCCAAGACTAGCTGTGGACGCATGTCGCGCCACTCAGAAGATCCAACCAACCCCAACCATATCATACTCTAAACCATCAACTCCAGCAGCCAGGAATCTGGCGCTGACCCGTCCCAACGCCGGACGCCACATGCACTGATGCACATGCACGTCGGCCAACTGCTGCGTGCATGCCTCCAGAGCAGAGCCTCCGGGCCTGACGGTTCACCAACCGCCTTCATCCAGCGAAGGACAGCACCGGCCTTGCCAATCCGTCTGTTTTGTGTAGCGCCGCCGTGGTTTGCCCCGCGTCCAGCCCCGCCGATCGAGCTGGACGGACGAGGTGATCGACAGGCGGCGTGCTTCACCACGGGCGTACGTACGTACGTGCAGGCTAGCTCTAGCATGGACACGGACGGCAACCGGTTGGGAGCGCTAGCTGTAGACCTGTCCGGTTGTCCTCGGTCGGGCTCGGTGATGAGTTGTTTTTGCGACATGCTTCGTCTTTTTCGGGACAAGCTGGTGACTTGTTTTGGCTGCTCAATACAAGTATAGAATGCTTGCCTTTTAGGGCTGACAGGTATGCCATCACAACAACTCAAGAACGTACATAACCACACATGCATGCAATGATGCAAAGGCTCCTCGTCCGTGAACCGATTGTTTTGAAAAAAATCGTGAGAATATACTCTACTCCCTACGTCCCATAATGTAAGATGTTTTTGCAAGCTATAGGGAGTACGTTGCACTCTTTGTATAGAGACATATGTGACCACTAGGGATAAAAGGGCTTGCCCGACCTTTCTCTTCGAAAAAATTATGCGAGTTTTTCCACAAATAAATAAATAAATTACTTACATGAGGCCAAAAAAACTAAATTCGGCAATGAATGGTGACAAAAGGTGGAACATGAGAGATTGGATTTAAATTTTTATTTTTATTTTTATTTTTTTGTACAACTTTATCCCTCCGACGTTACCTTTTTTTTAGAATTTTTAGAACCCTTTTCACTTGGTTTTCACCAGATATTTTTATCTCTTCCCACTCTCCACATGTGAGCGATGTGAACAACCCGTGTCCCCCGCCTCATGCAGGACTCTTCGCCGTAGGCACCTCGTTGTACGCCAGCCTTGGTCCGAGCTAGCGACCATCAGCCTCCGTGTATTTGAGCGACATGACCGCGGAGATAGTGTGGGGATGAGCCGTCCGTAGATTGTTAGATCCACAAGACCACAACCGACTCCCTCACTTTTCTCTCCTTATTACAACTGTATTTCACACACATCGCCTTCAGCCCTTAACTAGAGGGTCGTCTCATCTTCATTTTCATCTTGCGGTTGTTCACTAAGTAGGTTATACGAATTTTAGAAAATTAGAGACAAAGAATTTCAGAATTTTTGGTGGTTACTGCAATTATCTTTTACCTCAAAATTCTGGATTAGATCCAAACAAAATCCACACTCTGTAAAGATACTTCAATAAGATCTGAAATATTTTTTCTACCGAATTATAAACCCACATGAACCTCGGCGGCTTTCGTAAGATGCACGCCAAATGTGATGTGATATTTTCAGAGGAGTCGCAAATAGATCCGCCGATTCACCAATCATTGATGGTTCGAGAACCGCTAAACTAGTCCATACTACATTACATGCAATTGTAACCTACAATTACTATCGGAAAATAAAGCTCCAAGGCGTTCAGTGCATAACTCTTGCGATATTAGTTAAATATATCTCCCAACTCAAAAAAAACTCATTATCTCCGTATGATCTTATTTATCTTGCCAAACACACTAGCTGGAATATTTGTCATTTTTTCTTCTAAGGGTAAAGGGTCATTTTTCTTTTGTCTTCAGGTTACATATATAGAGGTACACAGTAGTACATTGCTGCCAAGAAAAAAGGACACAGTATATTGGAGAAAAGCGGCCTATCATAAAGAGCAAATGTAGTAGTACTCCCACCATTCACTATTATAAGATGTTTTGAATATCTGATTATGAAGTACGTACGAACTGAAATGAGTAAACAAACACGCGAGTGAAAAGTGTCTACATACATTCAATTTATAAAAAATAAAAACATCTTATAATAGTGAGCGGATGGAGTAACTTTTAGCATAGCATGTGCGTTGCTCAGTGTTTATACTGTGCACATGCATTGTGGAATTCCTAACCGTTTGTATGTATGTACTCAGCAAGCATCATGAATGACACCGGAGGTTCTCAGTTTCTCACCATCTTAAACCGCAACTTGTCCTAGACACATGTCAGCGGTCACCAACCTCTGTCTTATGAAGCTCGAAAAAAAAGTGCCTGCTTGTGTGAGCGCGCGCGTGTTTTTCTTTCTTGCAAAAGTCTGCTCGCCTGTGTTTGAATGGCCACAAGGCTGGTTGCGTGGAGTGGATTAGTGCTTTTTTGCATCGCGATCCGTGGAAATGTTATTTTCTTTCTGTTGGGAGATTGATCTTATGCTTTTAGCCAGTCTAAACATGTGCAAGAGCCCACCACCTATCAGGGTATCTTGCACAGGCAGGGTTTTGACCTATGGGCCCCTGCAGGCCCATCAGACTGTGCTGTACAAGAACACGTTGAGGTTGCATCTTTCCTTTTCCCATAAAACGGAACTGAAAATGATCTTTCCCCCTCTCGATGCTGACATGCTGTTCAACTTGAGAAACAGTAACTGACATGCTCATAGGTGCCCTATATTGGCCAATTCACAGATATACATACAGAAGCCAAGAGAGTATACACCACAAGGTATCTTAGCCATCCTTCTTTGAGGCAGCCAATCATCATATCAGATTTGGACTAAGTTACTTACAGTTACAGGTCAGGTCCACCGGGCCTTCTTCTGGGTATAAATAACATTATAAACTATCACTGGACTGGACGGTAGGTCAAATATAGTTACTGATCATCAGGTATGTCATCGGTGTCTGGTGCCGTATCCCGGCCAAGATCTTTGTCTTGTTGGTTAGGAGAGCTAACCTCTTGCATATACGACTCCGCAAATTCTAGCATTTCTCGAACTTCCTTCTTTAACTGCAATATTTTAAAACACAATTACCTTAATCACGACATGCAGAGACTAAAGATTGAATTATGAGGGATTTGTATTTGCATCTCGACATGCAAAGACCTTTTGCATCTAAAGTTCTGAACCCATGCTCCTATGTGCTACAACAAGCAAGCAAGCAAAAGCTACATAACCAGCCAGTCAATCTCTGTATTTTTAATGTCAAAATCAATCTGATCATATCCAGATTGCAGTGTATCTGGAGCCAAGAGTTGCTGTCTTATCTATTTCACTAGCATATTACTACTAAGTTTGTGGACAAATTAGATTAAATTCCAACTGGCAGATTATCATCAAAACAGAGGTCAATACTAGATAAACCCATACCTCGTCCACAGCACCACTCTTTATTTTAGACTGCATTATGCACCATTTCTTGAAATGTGCACCTGAAAAAGGCAGAGTAACCACCATATCCATCAAGCAGAGTAACCACCATATCCATCAAATTACAAATTTTCATTTGCGGTTTAAACTGAGAACAGACATCGTAACATAAAGTACAATAAGAGAACACAAGTTACACATGGAGATCAGAAGAAAACACTAACCAGCACTTATGTTAACACTGCACGAACTAGAATCGATAGTTTTCACAGACCATCTACAGTGTACCTGAAAAGTAGAACATCGGTTAATCATATTACCACATCATAGTTGTGATTTCATTGCAATGAAAAGAACATATAAATGTATCTGTCACAGAGACTAACTGAACATGAAGTACCTCAAAAAAGGAACCAAATGGAACATCATGTACTTGTTGCACAGTCTCAAATACCTAACAAGTATCCAGTGAGAAATTAGTATTATTATGATCTAAAGTACTCCCTCTGTCCCATAATATAAGAGTACATTGGTTGTAATGACATCTTATATTACGGGGCGGATGGAGTAGTATATAACATAATGTAATACTATGATTCAAGAAAGATTTCCCATCATATTGGGATGTTCACTTTAGCACTTAGACATACCAGATCGGTTTTGTTAGCTGAAAGAACCATATGCTGCCACTCTGTCATTGCTGAATATGGAGGGCACATCGGACTATGGCATATGGATTTACAGTTAAGTTCTCTCACCTGACCATCATACTCGTCGGCAACATGCCACTGGCCCAGCTGCGAAAAGAGACATTTCTAGTCAGCAATAATTCATGACTGAAAGAGCTGGTACTCTGCTGGATACTTACGTTGATATCTTTATCCTGACGAGCTGTCCTATATTCTGTTATGTAACTTGAGTCATCACTTAATAGATTATTAAAAAACTCTTCTGCAGTGCACGGGAATGTTCCCTGCAATGAGATTGAATTAAATAATTAGTTCTGTTATCAACTGCAAAATCATGGAAGATACAGTTAGCCATCATTACATTAAATACAGAGACTAGAACTTCTTCTTTGACAAAAGGTTGTAGTTGCCCTGTTAAGTCAGCACAATCTTCTGGAACATTTATCTCCTTGCTGCTATTTTTTCTTGAGCTACTGAGTGCGCGCAATGCAGATTGAGCACGTTCCTATAATCCAAAAACCAAATATATTAAAAACTATCATCAATTCAGACAAGCAGTTTATGGAGATCACAATCATGTAAACCAAAGCCTACCATGAACAGCAAAACAAGCAGAAAGCACGCTTCAAAACTAGTGCACCAACAGTAAGATTGCCGATACACAACAGCAACATGCATCCTATATTTAAATTCTTACTTGAAAATATGTACAAAAAGGGCAGTTTGTCACTACCTGCTTCTCAGCCTCTATCATTGCATGGAAGTTCTTCACAGCTCGTTGCAATGCTCTAAATGTGTGGTTTCTGTTCCAAAACGATGCAAATTTGTACCTAACCCTTCCTGCAAAAATAATATAAGGTGACATAAAGCAAATGACAAAACATCCCATCTTATCTAGATTACCATTTCCAGTCCTTTTGCCAGCCTCCAGAAATTGTGTGAATATTGTAATTTTGGTTATCAGTGCCCTCTTATTCTGTTTTCTAGCATAAATGCATAATCAATAGCTCCATCCACACTTCTTAAGTTTGCAACTAATTTTGCATCAAGATAAATCTACAGCCCAATTCATGGTGGAATCTTGCAATCTGCACTCACAAAACTAAAATCTACATCAAGTCATGGACTAATAAGTAGTAATACCAAACATGTTGATGCTGCTGAGAAACAGAAGCAGGCATCAAGATCCAAAAGGTGGAACTGGAAGTTCAAGTTTGGATGGGAGCAGAAAACTACGTGTCAAACTGAAAAATAGAGAAAACCACATTATGTATGTAGTATATACCTAGTTTAGCTGGATAGCCATAATGAAATTAGAAGGCGTCATGATTTATAGTGCCAGACAATAGGATGAGATTTGACAACTGAGCATTGCAAAGCAGTGAAAGGGCTTTAAGTTTGCAGCATTATCCATGTTTAGTGCCAGCAGAAGAATCAAGAAAGATGCAAAAGGTTTGTGTGACTAACTGACTATGCAAGATTGTGAGTGTTAAATCCTACCATCAGGGCATCCTAAGGGAGGAACTCCATGTCCTCCAGCTCCCGTTCGAAGAAATATCGTAATTGCTGGATTAATAACTGCATGCTGGCTTCTTCTTATCTGCTTGTAAAAAAAAGGGACAGAAGTGATCATTACATTTTTAGCAAGAAAATGGTGCAGTATATTACAAAAAGGAGTAGGGCAAGGCTCACCTCATCAATATCTCTCAAAGGGAGCATAACCTTCATACATAAGAAAAACATGTTATCAGTCACACGATGTACCACAGCCAATGTAAGAAAATGGATACGTTTCTAAGACAAGCTTTCTAGCTTAACAAAGCTAAACTTTCTGCAGCTCGTAGGATCGTAAACTTATCCAACCCAATCTAGATGGCATCGGAATACATACAGAAAATGCTATTGTTGACCAGGATTGGTAGCTTCAGTGATTCAGACTTATGAGGCAAACTGGCGTATAGCAGCCAGTGGGGAAATTACATTTCTATCAAGCTGGAATTCAACAGATTTTTTTCTACTGATCGTGGTACTGGCAGCTGTAACAGTCAAATATGGTACTGGATTCCTGCTAGTGTGGCCAGAAATACCACTGAGAACAAGAGACATAAATCTTGTTCAGCAAGTACACTGGAATCAATTGTTTCTAGAATGATTACTGACAAGTATATGAAACAACAAATTTAGCACCTCAACTATGGAAATACTGGAACAACAAAAGTCATTCAGGTCTTATATCCGAATCACGATTAATTATTAGACAGCATAGCCTATCTTGCGATGGCATTTTATCGGATCATAATCAACAGGACAAGGTCATATAAGTAGTACTCCCTCTGTAAACAAATATAAGACGTTTTAGATCACTATAGTACTCCCTCCGATCCATATTACTAAAGCTGCGACAAGCAATATGGATCGGAGGGAGTACTTTAGTGATCTAAAACGTCTTGTATTTGTTTACAGAGGGATTACCATTTAAGAACCACAGGACAAAAGGATACGATCATCAACATTAGAAGAAAACGACAAGATCAGTATTTCTACATTAACTCTGTTATCCTATTGTTTCCTCATTTACAATGCTACCCAACAAATAATCAACACAGCACTAGAAAATGAATCTTTTCTGAGAAGCATGGAAAACATTAAGTGAACATAACGAACCAAGTAAATCCCCCAATCAAAGGATGCAATTGAAAAATACTGAATGTGAGCGTACCTTAATCTGCTTAGAGAAGACGTTTGAATGGAAGCAAATGTGCCATGAAGAAACATACATGCGACCGTGGTATAGAAATGATCTCTCAAGTGCACATGAATAGCTGTGTTCAACAACCTGAATGACAAAGAAAGCAAGAAACAGTTAGCTCTTGCAAGTTGGAAACACTGCTAGCAGACCTATGCATTATTTAATTAGCAGTAGCAGCCGTAGGTACTTACCTCATCTGGAGGGAGCCCAAAAATTGTCTGCAAATGACCTGGCTTTTGGTGAACTACAGTAGGGCCTTGTTTGTCTAAGGAAATCCTTCTACGAGCATCAGCCTCGGCAGTGTTGTTTAGAGCCCTAAAACACACCAAAAATGAAATGTCAGAAAATTGCTGACAAGACCACGTTATAGTTTTCTTGTGTTGTCCAAAGGGACAAAGTAAAAATAGTGAAGCAAGTGACTGCGACATGCCAAAGCTGTTGAAATATGCAAATTTTCACATCTAAAATAATTTAAAAAAACTTCAGAGCAAATTAATAATAGATGAGATATTTACCTGGAGGAACTCTCATGAACCTTGATTGCCTTAATATGGAGACAAACCTAACAAAACAAAACAAAAATGATATGATAACTGGAAGAAATAATCATTCTGATAAACCAAGTTGCTCCATAGAAACCAATTACCTGACCTGAAGAGCTGTCAAGTGTATACCAAACTGGTCCGCTCTGCCCCTCAGACTCGACTGGAACAGTAACAGAACCAAGTGTTGTGCTCTTCCATACAATGTCCCAATCATATATTTTCACCTGTATCTGCGATAGTGTACAGAACAAATGTGTGAGTGTATCTTTGACGAACTACCATCGATAACACCAATCGAAAAGACTTCTTGTGATCGATATGACTGTTCTTAAGGAGGGTCTCCAAGAAAATATTGCAAGAAATGGATTTCTTAAGGAAAGGGCTGGTAATAACCTTTACAGGAAGAGAGTCAACAACAAAATTGAATTCCTCTCCCCACATTGGGTTTCTTGAGCCAGGAACCATGGAGCTGTAAGGTGTTAAGAGATGAAACCAAGGGGATAAGTAGAGCACTACAAAATTACCTACTTGACTCCAAAATTCTATTAAGCAGAATAAAATTATCTAATATTAGGAGTGTTTATTTGAAATTGTTTCCGTCAACCCCCTTCCACCATTGCTTTTCCTACAGAAATATTTTTAGGGTCGATGAGTTACATCAGTCTACTTAAGACCCCAACCCCTTTCTCTCCTTCAACGGATTTCCGGCAATCCTGAGAGCAAACACATTCATTCATCTCCAAATTATGTCATCTGCAATTTAGATCTATGAACTGAACTTCTCCTGCGCCGAATCACTCCTATACACCGATTGGTAGTTGTCTAAACTGAGCCACCTCCCATCTCTCGTCTAATGATCTAGTGAGTAGCAATAATTCATCATTTAACTTGGTTTTACTGTGACCTTAAAAGGACAGCATTAGCCGCCAGCAGAACCTTTTGGGCAACGCGTTCGATTGGTTGTTGGATGAAGCTTGAACCTAGTTTACTCACACATATAGTTATCTGTACAGGTCATCAAATGAAATGCTCCTTCTCTAAAAAAAATCAAATGAAATGCTGTTACAATCCTCTCTTCCGTACTTCAATTCAATCAGTAAATGTTTTTCCCTAAAAAAGTGGTTTATTGAGTATTGTGCAGCCTAAATTCCAGGAGACAAGGTCATTTTCCAATGAAAAACCTTTGATGAGTCATATGACCGTGTGATGGCCATTGCTAAGTTTTTAGTCAGGAATGTATCAGGAACAGAGTTCTTCCTAAACCTAGTCTGATAATGCTGTAACCATAAGTCAAATCATCCAAACTAACTAGAATCGACAGCATTGCAGAAGAGAATGTACATATAAATACTGAACCGAACCTGAAACGCTTCTCTTCGCCGCAGGTGATGAGCGCATAAGGGTCCGAGGTCCCATTCAAGTTCGCCGCGATCAAATTCTTCGCGGCTAGCAGCTCCAGCTGTTACAGGCACGCACCCAAGTCACACGACCGCTCACAGAGTCAATCACAATCAGGGGGGCGCAACAAAATCAGAGACAAGGGGCTGATCAGCCTCACCTTCACCACGTACGCCGACGGCCCCGTGGAGTACTGAGCAGCAATCCCCGCGCGCGGAACAGACAAAGCCAAACGAAAAACGCTAGCAACGTTAGCACGGGTGATCGTTCGTCGGCGCATGCCGTAACCGCCCAAAAATTTCCCCACTGACGGACCCCAGGCAACCGCCGGTGCTTGCTTACCTTGTCGGCGCCGTCGAGGTCCCGCGCGAGGGCGAGGTCGTCGGCGCCCGCGGGCGGGGCGCGCGGGCCGAGGAGCTCGTAGGCGGCGTAGAGCGCGACGATGAGCATGGCCGCGGCGCAGGTGACCTCGATCTCCCAGCAGGTGGGCAGGAGGAACCCGAGCGCCGCCGCCGCCTGCGGCGACATGCCGCCGACCCTCCGCGAGGCCGACGCCGAGGGAGGGGGTCTAGGGTTTCTCGGGGGTGGGAGAGGGTGAGGGGAGGGACAAGCACGCGATGGCCATGGGAGGGGAAGGGGGCAAAGGGGGGAGGTGGTGGTTACGGAACGGGAGGGGGCGCGACGTGGCGGAGAAGGTGGAACCGGTCGGGACAGCATGGCCCCCCAGTGAGATCCGACGGTTGGGGCCGCTTGCGCGTGAGGTGGCGCGGATCTCGATGCGTCGGGGAAATGCAGGATGGGACGCTCGCAAAATCCCATTAAGATCCGTTTTATCTCTTAAATGAAAAATCCGATTGAAGATCCATTTTCACTATTAAATCCTTCGTGACGAGATTTTCAAAACTAGATCTCATATCAATATATTTTGATGAATTTTTTTTTTAAAAGTTGCCATGTCTATTACATATGAATTGCCATGATGTTTACACTGAAGTTGCCATCATATGTTTCAACTATTTTGTTCTACATTTAAAAGTAAATTTTGACATCTTATAAAACGGAGAATTAAGAAACTAGACTTGTCATGTACCATAAACTAAAATTGTCATAATACATGCACTTAAAATTGCCATGGTTCATACAAAAAAATATTTTCATGGTCAAAGTACTGGAATTGCCATCATAAAAAAACTAAAATTGTCATGCTCTACAAACTAAAATTGTCACATGGCAACTTTAGTTTAAGCACTATGGCCACTACAGTATAAACATCATGGCAACTTCTGGGCAAAAAAAAAATTCGTCGAAACATATCAACATGGGGTCTAGTTTTAAAGATCTCGTCGAGACGGGTTTAATGGTGAAAACGGATTTTTAATTTGATTTTTTAATTAGGAGATAAAACATTTTTAAGTCGAAAACCAAAAAGATTTCTGCTGATGTCATCTATTCATACGTGGCAAAATAAATGGTGATGAAGGCGTGTGGGCGATGTGCAAACGCCCACACGTGTGGGCGTTAGTTTTTTCAAAAAACAATAGGATCAGATTTTTAGTCACTTGTATCGAAAACATTTGTCGTCGTCGGATCTAGCGCACTAATCTTGGCACACAGATGATAGCCATGCCATCACCTGGATTTGTTCGCTCCAATGATAGAGCGAGCGAACATCGTGAGCCCACGACCCACCACTCCCTCTCACCTCACCTACGAAGCGGTCGAAGGTATCACTCACTTCCTCTCTCCCGTAAATCCCCAGATCAACTCGACCAGGCCAACTCTCGGGCGACTTGTGCGGGTAACACACAGATCCTGACCAAATCCCCAGGCCGGTCCATGAGTAGCGCGCAAGGGGAGCCGCCGCAGAGGAGCTGCACATCGAACAGATGGGTAAGGGCGCCCGGGGAGAGAGAGAGAGAGAGAGGGAGGGAGGGAGGGAGGGAGAGAGAGAGATGGCTTACGACCGAGTGACGAGAAGGCTTTACAGTCCAACAGGCGGTCGCGCCACCGCTCCCTTCTACGGGGACGCCCAGTGAACTCTTCAAGCCATGATGGATGGCCAACTAAAATATGTCGCAACACGCACAGTCGCTTCGCCAATGGGCAAACTCATCCACAATGTTCTGATGCCCCTCACCTTGGCTAGGGTGTTTGTCTGTAAGGTCTTAGATGATTTTGAAGATGTAGACCAATTTGAACAACCTCGAGGTGCAGACGAGGGAACACACTATAAGTTCAAAGAGTGTCCGAATTGACCCCTAGGTGGTCCAAGGAGCATATCCTTTTGGGGACAAACAAACGTGCCCTCGACACCCAATACGAGTGTCCCTTCACTCGGAGCATCTCCTTTTGGTACTACCAGTAGCGAAAGGTCTGAAGGAAGTCGTACCTAATATGAAAAGACGAGGCTACTAAAAAGATCAGTATCGTCGACTAGAGGGGTGGGCGAATAGACAACTAACAATTTTTAAATTCCATTCCAAATTTTAGGCTCAATAAGAAAGTAGTTTGTCTACATATTGCTCGCGGGAAATGATGCCAGAAAAGAGGTTGGTAATCCCTGGGTGCAAGGAATTGTCATAGCACTTTCCAAATATAGAGGTGGTAGGAGTTAAAGATAAGATTCGTATTTTCTTAGGTCCTATATGTCACTGATACAATCATATGTACACCAAGTGTTTGCTTTACCTAGGAAGTAAAACTAGAAGTACTTGGTATCAAAGAATAGTTTTGCAAGATAATTAAAACCCGTAAATAAAAGTTAGGTGTTGTTTTGTAAAAGAACAATACATAGCGAACGTGAAAAAGTGGTGGTCGTATGTGGTGCAGAATTGTCCCCAGGCAATTGGCTAAGTTACTAGACCGGTCGTCATCATTGCAGTTTTATATGTAGGAGAGGCCTTTGCTAACATACTATCCATACTTGGAATCATACGTAATTATTATTGAAACTATTAGAAAACATCCACAAATACTAACAAGTTCATTAAGATAAATTGAACCATAACTTTAAGATATACTGGTCACCGTTTATCCCATATGCATCAATTTCTATGGTGTGGCAAGGTATACAGTCCTATCAACATACTACTAACCATAAGATGTGATCCACGTGTGCGCTCATATGATGAGAACCAAAGGACAACGGCATAACAACATGCAACTAAAACCAACCATAGCAATTCACCAATTAACCACAAGACAATCATAATCTACTCACTCATAATAGAGATGCAATAGATCATTGTTAAATAATATATAACATCGGACAACATGTTCAAGCAATGGATTACAAAGGTTTGTGGGAGAGTGAACCATTGTATAGAGAAGGAGGAAGGTGATGAAGATGTTGATGAAGACGGCGAAATTGATGAAGACGATGGCGGTGATGATAGTTCCTCCGGCGGCACACCGGCGCCATCGGAAGAGAGGGGTAGAAAGGCCCACACATCCTTCTTCTTTCTTGAAATTCTCCCTAGATGGGAGAAGGTTCCCTCTCTGGTCCATGGTGTTCTTGGCCTCCGGGAGACGACAGCCACCCCCAAGATTGGATCTTGGAACTTTTTGTCTCTCTTTTTCGTGTTGAAATTTGTGAGGTTTCATGGTTTTATTGACCCCCGGAGATCCGTAAGTAGGAAAAAAATGAAATTTTTATGGTGGTTCCTCGACTTTTGAGGGAAGCTACCCTCCAAAGGGCAACCCCGACCGACCTCCATAGCTCCCAGACGGGCTCACCACGCCCCTAGGGGTGACCATGTGGGGAAAAAGTCTGGAGCTCCTCTCAAGGTGTATCCAGGTCTATTGGGTCTCTTATTTTCCAAAAGAAATCTTCCCCGTGTATTTTTGAGCTCCCCAAATAAAGATTCTCTTAAAAGCTAAAAACATGCAGAAAGCAACAATTGGCTCTGTGCACTAGTTAATAAGTTAGTCCAATAAAAATAATATAAAATTGTGCCAAAACTATATATAATCATTGTAATATAGCATGAACACTTCAAAAGTTATAGATACGTTAGATATGTATCAATGCCCTTTGATATACGGTTTGGATAGCGAAGGTTTCCCTGCATTTTTCATAAGGACTGAGCCTGAGTTATCGAACCCACGAGAGCATTTGCACTACGACAGTGGCTCTAACAAGTTCTTGCGAGTGAATAAAAATCCAGTTTTTGTAAATCGGACCTTAACAAACTTAAGGGTGTAAACACTAGAATTAAAATAGGCATGGATATGATGTCTTGATTCTTACGTTATTTGTGCTCGGGACCATCATGATATTAATTTATGCTCTAAAATTATTCCAATTGACGTTTCAACAAACTATATTAATTTGTGAACAAAAAATATCATAACATATATACTTTTCTTGCGGGTATCATACATATAAATTATGTCCTCTATTGATGAACACACATTGAAACAATATAAAAACTAAAAAATCCAAATTAAAAATAGTGATGATAAAAGTAGAAAGAAGCAAGAAAAAATAGAAATGATGAATGAAAAAGAAAAAGATCGGAAAGGAAAAGGAAAAAACATGAAGAAGAAAAACAGCACCAGGCCATTTAATGACCCGGCCCGGGTGGTGGAGAGGTTCACGGAACGCGTCGGCCGGCAAACGGCCTGCTCGCAGGTCGCAGTGAAGAAGATCATCCCGAAGTCACACATTTCTGGCCTCCGTTTCTTAATCGTGTCGGCCTCGTTGTTGGCCCATAGGTTCTCCAACTGGCGCGGCAGACCGTACCCACCAGGCGTAGCATCTCAGTTCCCGCCAATTTGGCTGTTCTGGCGCGAAGACTAGTCGACGCATTTTCCCGTGGAAAGTAGTAGTACCAGCCTGGACGCGTCTTCCCTGCTCAAGACATTTTCTAGCTCACCTAAAAAAAACTAGCGGACGCGGCAAGCATCAGACGGTTCTTCTGTTTTTCTCCTTCCGTGCATTATTTTTTCCACATAAAAAAATGCAAATACGAGTTGACAATCTATACTCTCTTTTCCCTTTATCATAAGGCGAGTGATAGGCGCCGGTGCGCCGGCTCAAATTTGGGCCGGTCGCTGCACTACTGCACGATACGTTACTTTTGAACCGTACGATCTGTCGTTCATCTAAACAAAAAAGAAAAAAAGAAAAGGGGACAGAGCCTAGCGCAATCGCTCATCCTCATCCGGTTGCGCTCCTCCTCATCCATGCTCGCCGTCGGTTTGCTTGTGCCGGCGCGCCAGAGGTCGCTGTCGCCGCGCTGACCGCCCCATGGTTGCAGCACGGGGGCACACCGTCCCATCTCCACCACCAGCCGCTGTTGCAGCTCCGCTACCACCACCGTCCCTCGCCCGAGCAAATCGACTCCATGGTCATACCTTTTTCATCTCGCCATCGCTGCTTATAGCTCCCGCCATTGAAGGTTGTAGCATCTACTGATGAAGGTTGTAGCATCGCCTTCATCGTCCAACTCTGGTTTGACGCATCATCAGCTCCCACCACCATGTTCCAGCAAAAAAAAACAAAATTCATCAGCAAAAAAGCCACTGTCACCGGTAGTAGCAAAAATCAAATACAGTTCCAACAAAATACATCACCGCCGTCGCCGCTGACTGTCGCAATGAAACACCTCGCTGAAGCAGCAAAAACTTTGTCGGTTGTAGCAAAACAAAAGGCCGGTTCCAGCAAAACGACTTGCCTGCTCGTCTGATTCCAGAACTGGTCGGTGTGGATGCAACTTATTCGCCGGCTGATTCCGTTGAAGCAAAAACATTAGCAGGTTCCAGCAAAAAAAGAAATCGGTTCCAACAAAAAAAACAATGAAGAAAATCTGGTGGTTGATTTGTAGCAAAAAGGATTGCTATTTCCAACAAAAATAAAGAATGCTTCCAGCAAATAAATAACTCAGCAGGGAGACTCCAAGTGGTTCGATTGTAGGCTTGTAGCAAAACATAAAAGGTTGTAGCAAAAAGGATTGCTAATTCCAGCTGAAAAAAACATTGGTTCCAGCAAATAAAATCAACAGGGGATCCCAGTGGTTCAATTGTAGCAAACAAAAAAGCTAGTTCCAGCAAAACAGAACACTGGTTCCACCAAAATGCAACAAAAAGGCGCAGCTAAAATCACCACCTGCACGGTTGGTAGCTCTGAAGTTCGCCGGTTCCAGCTCCGGTTGCAACACCTCGCGGTGCTGGTTCAGCTCCGGATCAGGCGGTAGCCAGCGCACCGACGACTCGGCACGAGCCGTAGGTGGTTCCAGCTCCCGTGCTTGGCTCGCAACAAAAACAGAGTGAAGGTCATGCGGCTTGGAACAAGAGATGGGATGTGGGACGCGGAGGTCGCCGGCGTCACTGGAATTTGCGGCAACGGCGGTCGTTGAGATTTGGGGCTAGTGCGCGTTGGATCTGGGGTTGATTTTTCAGAGCTGAGAGAAATGGATCGAGGGAACTGAATGGATAAGGTCCAGCGCTAGTAAGAGATATGCCAGGGGAAAGGAGGGCGACGCGTGGAGCAGTGCGTGGGCCCAGCGCCAGGTAACGTGTCTCGTATACAATCTGCAATCGAACGCACGTG
The DNA here is from genome assembly GCF_003073215.2 of Triticum urartu. Taxonomy (NCBI): domain Eukaryota; kingdom Viridiplantae; phylum Streptophyta; class Magnoliopsida; order Poales; family Poaceae; genus Triticum; species Triticum urartu. The sequence continues at coordinate 484,977,545 of NC_053026.1, forward strand.
GCTCGACCGGCCGAACGCTCGGCCGGTCCGCCATATAGAAATGTTTCCCTCATCATAACTGAAGTCTGGCTCCGTTTCGAAAATAATAATAACTGAAGTCCAGCACGCTCGATTGTCCAGTTGCCGCTGCCGGTCCCTTCCTCCTACCGCCACCACCATGCCTTACCTTCTCATCCGCCGTATACTCTACCGCGACCGTCCTTTACTTATCCCGTAGTCTGTGTCTCCTCCTTTTTAAGTCGGTATATATGCATCGTTAACTAAGATCTGTCGACGACAACCTCCAGTTCTGGTGTCGCATGCCAACCCTATCACAATCGACTAGCTATTGAGGCAGCCCTGCGACAAACATGGACTACCTGTTGAGGTTGCGAACGGGGAATGAGCGTTTTTTTAGTGAAACGGAGAGAAGTATGGGGTCTTGCATAAGAAAATAGTTGCCCAATTAATTAGGAAAAATAAGGCAAAAACTAGATACAAAGGGCATGAAGCCCTCACCGGTGGTTAAAATGTCAGAGGTTGTAAACAGATGAGTAACACCATGGGCCAACACGTCAAGCAAATGCCTACAAAGGGTAGATCGCACGAAGGAACTCCTCACCGACCTCCACCGAGCAAGCTATCCAGCATGGCACATCCAAGGAGGAGCGTGGAGACCACTAACAAGCTTCAGGAGGAGCACGAAAGACGCCTTGCCTAGCACTGCACCACCTCACCCGAAGGGAGAGAACAAAGCCGTGGAGATGAGCAGGCGTGAGCCGTCCAACAAAGGTGATAATAAGACCACGCCTTGAGAATCGTGCGCCGAACACAACATCTTGAGGCCACCGTCATTGCATCAATCAAGCCTCCGTACATTGCATGGTTCTCCTTCACCATCTTCTGTTGAGAATTAGCACACAAATGCACTTGTGGTTAACTAAAAACTGCAGCAAAAACAAAGTAATCTCAACACCACATCAATGTACTAACTCAAGGATCATTGCTTAGCACGGAAGGAACCATATGGAGCAGCATATTTGGAGGTAAAATATGTTACTCAGCACACAAGACGCTCCTCAGACTATATCTGATGGTAGAAGTAACTTTTGACAACAACAAACATCAATTACAGAGACACCAGATTTACGTGGAAAGCCCCCAACTTGAGGGGAAAAACCACGGGCTGAAGCCACTCAAATCCTCTTCCACTATTATCCAATGTGGGATACAACAAGTTCTTCTCTAGATAACACTAGAGGATCTCATACATCAAGATTTCCGAATCTTAGATGAACACAACAAGTTTTGGTGCTCAAGAGCTAAAGATTGAAACAATCTCACCAAAGATGGTAGAATTGCAGCTTGAAGAAGAAAAGGTAGTGGATTTGGATCATCACAACCTTGGGGAGGAGCTCCCTTTGCTTCTTCCTTCAATCTTTCTCTCTTGGTTTTTTCTCTTCCTCTCCAATGGAGGCGAACTGATTTTCGTCATCCTTGGTGGTGGTTGCTGGATGGAGGGTAAAGCATCCCCATCCTCTCATGTACAAAGTAATTGACCCTAGGTCATAACCCTAATGGGTAGTGTGCTTTTGCACCTCTTTGGGCTGCCTAAAAGTCTTCAAATGGTCGTCTCCTCACAGCCCACATGAGGAGGATATCCCAACAAATCTCCTCCTCCGACTCATGAGGGGGGGGGTGATACTTCCATTTTGCATCATGCTTTTATATTGATATTTATTGCATTATGGGATGTTATTACACATTATATCACAATACTTATGCCTTTTCTCTCTTATTTTACAAGGTTTACATGAAGATGGAGAATGCCGATAGCTGGAATTCTGGACTAGAAAAGGAGCAAATCTGAGAGACCTATTCTGCACAACTCCAAAAGTCCCGAAACTTCATGGAGAACTGCTTTGGAATATATAAAAAATATTGAGCGAAGAAAGCACCAGAGGGGGCCACCAGCCATCCACAAGGGTGGAGGGTGCGCCCTAACCCCCTGGGCGTGCCCCTGCCTTGTGGGCCAGCTGGCAGGCCCCCGATGCCCATCTTCTGCTATAGGGTGTGTTTTGACCTGGAAAAATTGAAGAGGAAGCTTTCGGGACGAAGCACCGCCGTCTCGAGGCAGAACTTGGGCAGAACCAATCTATGGCTCCGGCGGAGCTGTTCTACCGAGGAAACATCCCTCCCGGAGGGGGAAATCGAAGCCATCGTCATCACCAATGATCCTCTCATCGAGAGGGGGTCAATCTCCATCAACATCTTCACCAGCACCATCTCCTCTCAAACCCTAGTTCATCTCTTGTATCCGATCTTTGTCTCAAAACCTCAGATTGGTACCTGTGGGTTGCTAGTAGTGTTGATTACTCCTTGTAGTTGATGCTAGTTGGTTTATTCGGTGGAAGATCATATGTTCATATCCTTAATGATAATTAATACTCCTCTGATTATGAACATGAATATGCTTTGTGAGTAGTTACGCTTGTTTCTGATGACATGGGTTCTTGTTATAAGTAATCATGTGAAATTGGTATTCATTCGATATTTTGATGAGATGTATGTTGTCTTTCTTCTAGTGGTGTTATGTGAATGTCGGCTACATGACACTTCACCATGATTTGGGCCTAGGGGAAGGCATTGGGAAGTAATAAGTAGATGATGGGTTGCTAGAGGGATAGAAACTTAAACCCTAGTTTATGCGTTGCTTCATAAGGGGCTGATTTGGATCCATATGTTTCATGCTATGGTTAGATTTATCTTAATTCTTCTTTCGTAGTTGCAAATGCTTGCAAGAGGGGTTAATCATAAGTGGGAGGCTTGTCCAAGGAAGGGCAGCACCCGAGCACCGGTCCACCCATGTATCAAATTATCAAAGTAACGAACGCAAATCATATAAGCATGATGAAAACTAGCTTGGCAGTAATTCCCATGTGTCCTCGGGAGTGCTTTGCTTTATATAAAAGTTCGTCCAGGCTTGTCCTTTGCTACAAAAAGGATTGGGCCACCTTGCTGCACCTTAGTTACTTTTGTTACTTGATACTCGTTACGAATTATCTTATCACAAAACTATCTGTTACCGACAATTTTAGTGCTTGCAGAGAATACCTTGCTGAAAAGCGCTTGTCATTTCCTTCTGCTCCTCGTTGGGTTTGACACTCTTACTTATCGAAAGGACTACGATAGATCCCCTATACTTGTGGGTCATTAGGGGGAACCACTATGCCCGCTACCTTGCAACATGCTTGTAGCTTCTCATTTGGCAATATCTTGGTCATCATATTCGAACCATTGTCGTCGGTATTGATCTTCTTAAGTTTCAGCAACTTGGAACTCATGATACGTCCATTTTGCATCATGCTTTCATATCGATATTTATTGCATTATGGGTTGTTATTACACATTATGTCACAATACTTATGCCTTTTCTCTCTTATTTTACAAGGTTTAAACAAAGAGGGAGAATGCCGGCAGCTGGAATTCTGGGCTGGAAAAGGAGCAAATATTAGAGACCTATTCTGCACAACTCCAAAATTCCTGAAACTCCAAGGAAGTCAGTTTTCGAATTTATAAAAAATAATGAGCGAAGAAAGTACCAGAGGGGGGCCACCCACCATCCACGAGGGTGGGGGGCGCGCCCCCTGCCTCATGGCCTCCCTGGCAGACCTCCGGTGTCCATCTTCTGCTATATGAAGTCTTTTACCCTGAAAAAAAATCAGAAGCAAGCTTTCAGGACGAAACTCCACCGCCACGAGGCGGAACCTTGGCGGAACCAATCTAGGGCTCTGGCGGAGCTGTTCTGCCGAGGAAACATCCCTCCGGGAGGGGGAAATCATCACCATCGTCATCACCATCGATCCTCTCATCGGGAGGGGGTCAATATCCATCAACATCTTCACCAGCACCATCTCCTCTCAAACCCTAGTTCATCTCTTGTATCCAATCTTTGTCCCAAAGCCTCAGATTGGTACCTGTGGGTTGCTAGTAGTGTTGATTACTCCTTGTAGTTGATGCTAGTTGGTTTATTCGGTGGAAGATTATATGTTCAGATCCTTAATGCATATTAATACCCCTCTGATTATGAACATGAATATGATTTGTGAGTAGTTATGTTTGTTCCTGAGGACATGGGAGAAGTCTTGCTATAAGTAGTCATGTGAATTTGGTATTCGTTCGATATTTTGATGAGATGTATGTTGTCTCTCCTCTAGTGGTGTTATGTGAACATCGACTACATGACACTTCACCATTGTTTGGGCCTAGAGGAAGGCATTGAGAAGTAATAAGTAGATGATGGGTTGCTAGAGTGACAGGAGCTTAAACCCTAGTTTATGCGTTGCTTCGTAAGGGGCCGATTTGGATCCATATGTTTCATGCTATGGTTAGGTTTACCTTAATACTTCTTTTGTAGTTGCGGATGCTTGCAATAGGAGTTAATCATAAGTGGGAGGCTTGTCCAAGTAAGGGCAGCGCCCAAGCACCGGTCCACCCACATATCAAATTATCAAAGTACCGAACGTGAATCATATGAGCGTGATGAAAACTAGCTTTGACGATAATTCCTATGTGTCATCGGGAGCGTTTTCCTTCATATAAGAGTTTATCCAGGCTTGTCCATTGCTACAAAAAGGATTGGGCCACCTTGCTGCACCTTATTTACTTTTGTTACTTGTTGCTCGTTACCAATTACCTTATCACAAAACTACCTGTTACCGATAATTTCAGTGCTTGCAGAGAATACCTTACTGAAAATTGCCTATCATTTCCTTCTGCTCCTCGTTGGGTTCGACACTCTTACTTATCGAAAGGACTACGATAGATCCCCTACACTCGTGGGTCATCAAGACTCTTTTCTGGCGCCGTTGCCAGGGAGTGAAGTGCCTTTGGTAAGGAAAAATTTATATAGTGTGCTGAAATTTACTGTCACTTGTTACTATGGAAAGTAATCCTTTGAGGGGCTTGTTCGGGGTATCTTCACCCCGACCAGTAGAGCAAAGAGTTGCTCCTCAACCTACTGAACCTACTGAAAATGTTTACTTTGAAATTCCTTCGGGTATGATAGAGAAACTTCTAGCTAATCCCTTTACAGGAGATGGAACATTGCATTCCGATTTGCACCTAATCTATGTGGATGAAGTTTGTGGATTATTTAAGCTTGTAGGTATGCCCGAGGATGTTATCAAGAAGAAGGTCTTCCCTTTATCTTTGAAGGGAGAGGCATTGACATGGTATAGGCTATGTGATGATATGGGATCATGGAACTACAAATGATTGAAATTGGAATTTCATCAGAAGTTTTATCCTATGCATTTTGTTCATCGTGATCGTAACTATATATATAATTTTTGGCCTCACGAAGGAGAAAGCATCGCTCAAGCTTGGGGGAGGCTTAAGTCAATGTTATATTCACCCAATCATGAGCTCTCAAGAGAAGTAATTATTCAAAAAATTTATGCTCGGCTTTCTGACAACAATCACTCTAGGCTCGATACTTCTTGTACTGGTTCTTTTATGATGAAGACTATTGAATTTAGATGGGATTTATTGTAGAGAATTAAACGCAACTCTGAAGATTGGGATCTCGGCGAAGGTAAGGAGTCAGGTATAACACCTAAGTTTGATTGTGTTAAATCTTTTATGGATACCGATGTTTTCTGTAAGTTTAGCACTAAATATGGATTTGACTCTGAGATAGTAGCTTCTTTCTGTGAATCATTTGCTACTCATGTTGATCTCCCTAAGGAGAAGTGGTTTAAATATCATCCTCCCATAGAAGTAAAATTAGTTGAACCTATTAAAGTTGAAGAAAAGACTATCACTTATAATGATCCTATTGTTCATACTACTTATGTTGAGAAACCACCTTTTCCTGTTAGAATAAAGGATAATGCTAAAGCTTCAACTGTTGTCAACAAAAGTAATATTAGGACACCTAAACCCCCTGAGCAAATTAAAGTTGAACCTAATATTGTTATGGTTAAAGATCTCTTGGTTGATAATATTGATGGGCATGTTATTTACTTCTATGATGAAGCTGTTAGAATTGCTAAACCTGGTGCTAAAGAAAAACATAAACCTGTTGTAGGCATGCCTGTTATTTCTGTTAAAATAGAGATCACTGTTATCATGGCTTATGTGATATGGGTGCTAGTGCTAGTGCAATACCTCATTCTTTATATGAAGAAATTATGCATGATATTGCACCCACTGAGTTAGAAGGTATTGATGTTACAATTATGCTTGCCAATAGAGATACTATATCACCGATTGGGATTGTTAGAGATGTTGAAGTCTTGTGTGGAAAGGTTAAATATCCTACTGATTTTCTTGTTCTCGGTTCTCCACAAGATAGCTTTTGTCCCATTATATTTGGTAGACCCTTCTTGAATACTGTTAATGCTAGGATAGATTGCAACAAGGATGTTCTTACTATCGGTTTAGGGGCTATGTCTCATGAGTTTAATTTTGCTAAATTTCATAGACAACCCCATGATAAAGAATTACCTAGCAAGGATGAAATTATTGGCCTTGCTTCTAATTGCCGTGCCTCCTAATGATCCTTTAGAACAATATTTGCTAGACCATGAAAATGATATGTTTATGAATGAAAGAAGGGAAATAGATGAGGTATTCTTTAAATAGGGCCCTATTTTGAAGCACAACTTGCCTGTTGAAATCCTAGGGGATCCTCCTCCACCCAAGGGTGATCCCGTGTTTGAGCTTAAACCATTACCTGATACTCTCAAATATGCTTATCTTGATGAAAAGAAGATATATCCTGTTATTATTAGTGCTAACCTTTCAAAGAAGGAGGAAGAGAAATTATTGAAAACTCTGAAGAAGCACCGTGCTGCTATTGGATATACTCTTGATGATCTTATGGGCATTAGTCCCACCCTATGTCAACACAAAATAATTTTGGAGAAAGATGCCAAACCAGTTATTGATCACCAACGTCGGCTAAATCCTAAGATGAAAGAAGTGGTAAGAAAGGAAATATTAAAGCTCCTTGAGGCAGGTATAATTTATCCCGTTGCTGATAGTCAGTGGGTAAGTCCTGTCCATTGTATCCCGAAGAAGGGAGGTATTACTGTCGTTCCTAATGATAAAGATGAATTGACCCCGCAAAGAATTATTACATGTTATAGGATGGTAATTGATTTCCGCAAATTAAATAAAACTACTAAAAAAGATCATTACCCTTTGCCTTTTATTGATCAAATGCTAGAAAGATTATCCAAACATACCCATTTTTGCTTTCTAGATGGTTACTCTGGTTTCTCTCAAATACATGTGTTAGCTGAGGATCAAGAAAATACCACTTTTACTTGCCCTTTCGGTACTTTTGCTTATAGACGTATGCCTTTTGGTTTATGTAATGCCCTGCTACCTTTCAAAGATGCATGATGGCTATATTCTCTAATTTTTATGAAAATATTTGTGAGGTTTTCATGGATGATTTCTCCGTTTATGGATCCTCTTTAGATGATTGCTTGAGCAACCTTGATCAAGTTTTGCAGAGATGTGAAGAAACTAATCTTGTCTTGAATTGGGAGAAGTGCCACTTTATGGTTAATGAAGGTATTGTCTTGGGGCATAAAATTTCTGAAAGAGGTATTGAAGTTGATAAAGCTAAGGTTGATGCTATTGAAAAGATGCCGTGTCCCAAGGACATTAAAGGTATACGAAGTTTCCTTGGTCATGCCTGCTTTTATAGGAGGTTCATTAAGGACTTCTCAAAAATCTCTAGGCCTCTGACTAATCTCTTACAAAAAGATATTCCTTTCGTCTTTAATGATGATTGTGTAGAAGCATTTGAAATACTTAAGAAAGCTTTGATTTCTGCACCTATTGTTCAGCCTCCTGATTGGAATTTACCCTTTGAAATTATGTGTGATGCTAGTGATTATGCTGTAGGTGTTGTTTTAGGGCAAAGAGTCGATAAGAAATTAAATGTCATTCAATATGCTAGTAAAACTCTAGACAGTGCCCAGAGAAATTATGCTACTACTGAAAAATAATTTTTAGCAGTTGTATTTGCTTGTGATAAGTTCAGACCTTATATTGTTGATTCCAAAGTAACTGTCACACTGATCATGCTGCTATTAAATATTTTATGGAAAAGAAAGATGCTAAACCTAGACTTATTAGATGGGTTCTCTTGCTACAAGAATTTGATTTGCACATTATTGATAGAAAGGGAGCTGAGAACCCCGTTGCAGACAACTTGTCTAGGTTAGAGAATGTTATTGATGACCCACTACCTATTGATGATAGCTTTCCTGATGAACAATTAGCTGTCATAAATGCTTCTCGCACTGCTCCATGGTATGCTGATTATACTAATTATATTGTTGCTAAATATACCACCTAGTTTCACATACCAGCAAAAGAAAAAGTTTTCTATGATTTAAGACATTACTTTTGGGATGGCCCACACCTTTATAAAGAAGGAGTAGATGGTGTTATTAGACGTTGTGTACCTGAGCATGAACAGGAATAGATCCTACGCAAGTGTCACTCCGAGGCTTATGGAGGACACCACGCTGGAGATAGAACTGCACATAAGGTATTGCAATCCGGTTTTTATTGGCCTACTCTCTTCAAGGATGCCCGTAAGTTTGTCTTGTATTGTGATGAATGTCAAAGAATTGGTAATATCAGTAGATGTAAAGAAATGCCTATGAATTATTCACTTGTTATTGAACCATTTGATGTTTGGGGCTTTGATTATATGGGACCGTTTCCTTCCTCTAATGGATATACACATATTTTAGTTGTTGTTGATTACGTTACTAAGTGGGTAGAAGCTATTCCAACTAGTAGTGTTGATCATAACACTTCTATTAAGATGCTTAAAGAAGTTATTTTTCCGAGGTTTGGAGTCCCTAGATACTTAATGACTGATGGTGGTTCGCATTTTATTCATGGTGCTTTTCGTAAAATGCTTGCTAAGTATGACGTTTAATCATAGAATTGCATCTCCATACCATCCACAGTCTAGTGGTCAAGTAGAACTTAGTAATAGAGAGCTCAAATTAATTTTGCAAAAGACTGTTAATAGATCTAGAAAAAATTGGTCCAAAAAACTTGATGATGCATTGTGGGCCTATAGAACTGCATATAAAAATCCTATGGGTATGTCTCCGTATAAAATGGTTTACGGAAAGGCATGTCACTTACGTGTCGAACTTGAACATAAGGCATATTGGGCTATTAAAGAGCTCAATTATGATTTCAAATTCGCCGGTGAGAAGAGGCTATTTGACATTAGTTCACTTGATGGATGGAGAACCCAAGCCTATGAGAATGCCAAACTGTTTAAAGAAAAGGTTAAAAGATGGCATGACAAAAGGATTCAAAAGCGTGAGTTTAATGTAGGTGATTATGTGTTGCTATTTAACTCCCATTTAAGATTTTTTTGCAGGAAAACTTCTCTCCAAATGGGAAGACCCTTACGTTATTGAGGAGGTCTATCGTTCCGGTGCCATAAAAATCAACAACTTCGAAGGCACAAACCTGAAGGTGGTGAACGGTCAAAGAATTAAACATTATATCTCAGGTAATCCCATAAATGTTGAAACCAATGTTATTGAAACCGTAACCCTAGAGGAATACATAAGGGACACTTTCCAGAATGTTTCAGACTCCGAAAAGGAATAGGTATGTGGTACGGTAAGTAAACCGACTCCAAAACAGTTCTAATGGAAATTTTTCTCCGTTTTGGAATATTTAAGAAAATAGGAAAATAAGAAGTAGTCCGGGAAGGACACGAGGCGTCCACAAGGGTGGAGGGCGCGCCCCTGCCTCGTGGGCACCTCGTGTGCTCTCCGGACTCCGTTTTCTTGCACGATACTTCTTTTGGTCGGTAAAAATTCATTATATAATCTCCCGAAGGTTTTGACCATCGTATTATGCAAATATCCTCTATTTTCTCTTCGAGCTGTTTTCTGTCAGAATCGTTAAGGCCAGGCATCATGTCGTCCCCCTCCTCCAATGATCAGGGCAATGATGCTTGGCTAATGAAGATAGAGTTGAAGAGAGAAGGACCCGGGGAGATCAACAAGGATGATGGGATCAAGAAGGCCATGGAGGATCAAGCTCCAGCGGCAGAAGAAGAAGACATCCTCCCACCTCTCTTTACCCCGACTGAGATTGAAGCTTTCAACATGATTGAGTTAGCTCATATACAAAACAAGTATCTCACACGTGAAAATGTTTTGTTGAAGGAGCATATCGTCGCACTCAAGGGCATCATTCGCAAGTTGTAGGATCTCTTACGCTCGATGTGCGACTATCCATCATCAAAAACTCCTTCATCACCTCCAAGGACATAATCACATGGGTATGGGCACTCCCCTTGGCAACTACCAAGCTTGGGGGAGGTTCCCCGGTATCGTATCACCATCACACTCCTATCTTTACCGTTTTACTTAGTTCGATCCTTTTGGCAATATCTTGATTTAGTAGAATAAAGTTTTAGTACGATCTAGTTTTGAGTTTTGCTTTATGATCCTTCTATGTAATCGAGTTCGTGAGCTATATATAATAAAAATTAGTGTTGAGTCAAGGGCTTGATTATCTTGCTATGATCTTGAGTGAATAAAAGAAAGAGAAAGAAATAGAAATAAATAAAGAGATCATATTTATCTTATGGAGAGTAATGACTTCACATATAAAGAGTATGATGATTAAAACTTGTTGAGAGTTGACAAACATAGTTTTGGTCATCGTTGCAATTAATAGGAAGTAATAAAGAAAGAGAGGTTTCACATATAAATATACTATCTTGGACATCTTTTATAATTGTGAGCACTCATTAAAATATGACATGCTAAGGAGTTGATGTTGGACAAGGAAGACAACGTAATGGGTTATGTTCTCTTATATCTGAAATAAAGTATATTGTCATGGATCATCCAACATGTTGAGCTTGCCTTTCCCCCTCATGCTAGCCAATTCTTTGCACCAAGTAGAGATACTACTTGTGCTTCCAAACACCCTTAAACCCAGTTTTACCATGAGAGTCCACCATATCTACCTATGGATTGAGTAAGATACTTCAAGTAAGTTGTCATTGTTGCATGCAATAAATATTGCTCTCTAAATATGTACGATTTATTAGTGTGGAGAAAATAAGCTTTATACGATCTTGTGATGTGGAAGAAATAAAAGCGACAGACTGCATAATAAAGGTCCATATCACACGTGGCAATATAAAGTGACGTTCTTTCACATTAAGATTTTGTGCATCCAACATAAAAGCACATGACAACCTCTGCTTCCCTCTGCGAAGGGCCTATCTTTTATTCTTGTCTTATACTTCATGCAAGAGTCACGGTGATCTTCACCTTTCCTTTTTTCATTTTATCCTTTGGCAAGCACATTGTGTTGGAAAGATCCTGATAGATATATCTAATTGGATGTAACTCAGCATGAGTTATTATTGTTGACATTACCCTTGAGGTAAAAGGTTGGGAGGCGAAACTATAAGCCCCTATCTTTCTCTGTGTCCGATTAAAACTCCATAACCATAAGTATTGCGTGAGTGTTAGCAATTGTGAAAGACTAAATTATAGTTGAGTATGTGGACTTCCTGAAAAGCTCTTATATTGACTCTTTCCTATGTTATTGTAAATTGCAATTGTTTCGATGACCGAGATTATAGTTTGTTAGTTTTCAATGAAGTTTCTGATTCATACTTGACATTGTGAATAGATTGTTACTTGAGCATAAGAAATCATATGACAATATTTATATATGTTGCTGTTATAAGAATGATCATGATGCCCTCATGTCCGTATTTTATTTTATCGACACCTCTATCTCTAAACATGTGGACATATTTTTTGATATCGACTTCCGCTTGAGGGCAGGCGAGGTCTAAGCTTGGGGGAGTTGATACGTCCATTTTGCATCATGCTTTCATATCGATATTTATTGCATTATGGGTTGTTATTACACATTATGTCACAATACTTATGCCTTTTATCTCTTATTTTACAAGGTTTACATGAGGAGGGAGAATTCCGGTAGCTGGAATTCTGGGCTGGAAAAGGAGCAAATATTAGAGACCTATTCTGCACAACTCCAAAAGTCCTGAAACTCCAGGGAAGTCAGTTTTGGAATTTATAAAAAATACTGAGCGAAGAAAGTACCAGAGGGGGGCCACCCACCATCCACGAGGGTGGGGGCGCGCCTTACCCCCTGGGCGCACCCCCTACCTCGTGGGCCCCCTGGCAGGCCTCCGGTGTCCATCTTCTGCTATATGAAGTCTTCTACCCTGGAAAAAAAATCAGAAGCAAGCTTTCGGGACGAAACTCCGCCGCCACGAGGCGGAACCTTGGCGGAACCAATCTAGGGCTCCGGCGGAGCTGTTCTGCCGGGGAAACATCCCTCCGGGAGGGGGAAATCATCACCATCGTCATCACCATCGATCCTCTCATTGGGAGGGGGTGAATCTCCATCAACATCTTCACCAGCACCATCTCTCAAACCCTAGTTCATCTCTTGTATCCAATCTTTGTCCCAAAGCCTCAGATTGGTACATGTGGGTTGCTAGTAGTGTTAATTACTCCTTGTAGTTGATGCTAGTTGGTTTATTCGGTGGAAGATTATATGTTCAGATCCTTAATTCATATTAATACCCTTTGATTATGAACATGAATATGATTTGTGAGTAGTTACGTTTGTTCCTGAGGACATGGGAGAAGTCTTGCTATAAGTAGTCATGTGAATTTGGTATTCGTTCGATATTTTGATGAGATGTATGTTGTCTCTCCTCTAGTGGTGTTATGTGAACGTCGACTACATGACACTTCACCATTGTTTGGGCCTAGAGGAAGGCATTGGGAAGTAATAAGTAGATGATGGGTTGCTAGAGTGACAGAAGCTTAAACCCTAGTTTATGTGTTGCTTCGTAAGGGGCTGATTTGGATCCATATGTTTCATGCTATGTTTAGGTTTACCTTAATACTTCTTTTGTAGTTGCGGATGCTTGCAATAGGAGTTAATCATAAGTGGGATGCTTGTCCAAGTAAGGGCAGCGCCCAAGCACCGGTCCACCCACATATCAAATTATCAAAGTACCGAACGCGAATCATATGAACGTGATGAAAACTAGCTTGACGATAATTCCCATGTGTCCTCGGGAGCATTTTCCTTCATATAAGAGTTTGTCCAGGCTTGTCCTTTGCTACAAAAAGGATTGGGTGACCTTGCTGCACATTATTTACTTTTGTTACTTGTTGCTCGTTACCAATTACCTTATCACAAAACTACATGTTACCGATAATTTCAGTGCTTGCAGAGAATACCTCACTGAAAATTGCCTATCATTTCCTTCTACTCCTCGTTGAGTTCGACACTCTTACTTATCGAAAGGACTAAGATAGATCCCCTACACTTGTGGGTCATCAACTCACAACACCTTAAATTCAATGATCCCTCACATCAATGTGCTTGGTTCGACAGTGATAGCTTGAATTCTTGGTAAGGTAAATAGCACATTGACTGTCACAAAGTAGAACATACTTCTCTTGGTTCATGCCGAGCTCTTGCAAGAAGTTCTTTATCCACAAAACTTCCTTGCCAACATCAACTGCTGCAATGTACTCAACTTCTGTAGTTGATGTAGAAACACATTTCTACAATCTTGATTGCAATGACATTACCCCCTACATAAGTCATCGGGTATCCAGATGTGGACTTCCCATGATCCTTGTCACCAGCATAATCTGCATCTGTATAGCCCTGCAATACAGGCTCATCGCTTTCAAAACATAAACAAGATGTACAAGTTCCCTTGAGATACACGAGAATCCACTTCACTGCTTCCTAGTGAGATTTTCCTGGATTTGTCATGAACCGGCTAACAACTCCAACTGATAGGCAATATCAGACCTGGTGCATACCATGTCATACATCAAACTGTCCACAATAGATTGGTATGATACTTTCCTCATTTTGTTTGTTTCCTTTTTATTTGTAGGATATTGTTTAGAATTCAGTTTGTGATGGCCTGCTAACGGGGACATAACAGATTTGACATATTTCATATTGAACCTTTCAAGTACCTTCTCAATGTATCTTTCATGTGAGAGCCAAAGCAGCTTATTTGATCTATCACGGGAGATCTTCATGCCAAGTATTTGCTTAGCTGGTCCTAAATCCTTCATGGCAAATGATTTACTCAATGCCTTCTTGAGGAGAGCAAACCTCTTTGTGCCATTTCCAACAATCAGCATATCATCAATATACAACAAGGGAATAATGAAGTCACCCTTGGGGTAAATCTTCATAAAGACACACTGATTAGGTTGTGCTTTATGGGAACCAAGCCTAGTCATAAAAAGACTCAAAATTCTTGTACCAATGCCGAGGAGTTTGCTTCAAGCCATCAAGTTCTTCCTCAATTTGCAAACTAAGTGCTCCTTGCTTGCAACCATGAATCCCTCCGGCTGCTCCATGTATATCTCCTCCTCTAGGTCACCATGAAAGAATGCAGTCTTCACATCAACTTGTTCAACTTCCAAGTTCATGGTGGTAGCTATGCCAAGCCCAATTCGGACCGAAGACATCTTGACCACCGAAGAGAATATCTCATCATAATCCATGCCCTTTTTCCGACTAAAACCTTTCACAATCAATCTGGCCTTGTACCTTGGATGTGAGGTGTTTTCTTCAGTCTTCACTCTGTACACCCACTTGTTCTTGAGTGCTTTCTTACCCTTTGGCAGATTCACCAACTCAAAAGTATCATTCTCATACAGGGATTTCACCTCACCCTGCATGGCTTTTGACCATTCATTCTTGTTCTCATCAGACATTGCCTCTTCATATCATGAGGGCTCACCTGCATTAGTCATCAACACATACTGATGTGATGGATACTTAGAAGAAGGAATATGACCTCTTTCACTTCTTTTTGTTGTTGAACTGGTGGTGAATCGGGTGGATTATTGTTGGCATTATCATAACCAACATCATCATCATCACTTGATGGTTGCTCATCACTTTGACTTGTACTGCCTTGATTAGTTGCATCTCCACTGTCTTTAGTGTCATCATCGCCCCCATGATTGTCATGCACAAGAGGACGACATATTGGGTTCATGTAAACCTGAGGTGTGTTGGTCATTGCCTTCTCTGGTTTTCTAATATTTGTTTCATCTTCAATGAACACCACATCTCGGCTTCTCACAATCTTTCTATTGGCTGGATCCCGCAACCTGTAGTAGAACTCTTCACTTGGTTGGCTAAGGTCGATGCACTACTTTGTCTTGCTATCAAGTGTGGATCTCTCGTCCCTTGGAACATGTACAAATGACCTACAACCAAAGACCATCAAGTGCTTGTATGATACCTCCTTCCCTAACCAAAATCTCTAAGAATGTCACCTACAAGAGGAACTAAGGGAGATAGGTTAACCACATACATAGCATTCATTAATGCTTCAGCCCAAAATGAATTAGGTAAATGAGCATGAGAGAGCATAGCCATGGCCCTCTTTGTGAGTGTCCTGTTCATTCTCTCTGCAAGACCATTGAGTTGAGGTGTCTTTGGTGGACTCTACTCAAGCTTGATGTCAAACTTCTTGCAATACCTTTCAAAAGGACCTCCGTATTCACCACCATTGCCTGATCTCACGCACTTCAATTTCCTTCCAGTTTCTCTCTCAACTTTGGCATGGAAATCCTTGGAGGCTTCGAGCGTTTGGTATTTGTGTTTTGGCACATACGCAAAAACCATTCTGGAATAGTCATCAATAGAAGTCATAGAATGTACTGCTCCACCATGGGATTTTTCAGCCATGGAGCAAACATCAGTGTGCACAATATCAAGAACATTTTCTGCACGATGTGAAGGAATTGTACGAAATGCAACCCTATGTTATTTACTAGCAAACTAATGTACACAGGGTTTAAAAGATATACCTTTCAACTAAGGGAGGTACTCCATGAGAGCAAGAGCATGCATGCCCTTCTCACTCATATGCCCAAGACTCATGTGCCACAATTCAACGAAGTGTCTTTTCAACAATGTTCAACACCTCATTGCACAACTTGGTTTTGGTCACATAGAGATTACCTTGCCTACTTCCTCGAGCCATAATCAAAGAGCCTTTGGTGAGCAAAAAATGACATAAATATAGCAAACGAGACCTGAAATGCGCCATAAAATTAAACCTAGGGTATAGTGGTGATTGCGTACCGTGGAAAATTATTAGAGACAAAACGATGAACTCACGTCTTCATTTCATAATTAGCACTTCTTCATTTCAAACAAAATTATTCTATTTGTGCACACGGGCGCCTAGAGACAACCGTTTGCATAGGCCTTTCCGCGCGGCGAACGACGATATTTTTTCATCGAAGCCGCCAACATCCCCTCACCGCTCGCCCTAGTTTTACTCAGTCGTCCGCATATTCCACCCAATCTCCATCGCCAGCTCCCCTGATGAACCACAAGTATAGGGGATCAATCATAGTCCTTTCGATAAGTAAGAGTGTCGAACCCAACGAGGAGCAAAGGAAATGACAAGCAGTTTTCAGCAAGGTATTGTCTGCAAGCACTGGAATTATCGGTAATGAGTAGTTTGATAGCAAGATAATTTGTAACGGGCAACAAGTAGCAATAGTAACAAAGGTGCAGCAAGGTAGCCCAATCCTTTTTGTAGCAAAGGATAGACCGGAACTTTCTCTTATAGCAAGTAAAATGCTCTTGAGGACACACGGGAATTTCATCTAGTCACTTTTATCATGTTTGTTTGATTCGCGTTCGCTACTTGATAATTTGATATGTGGGTGGATCGGTGCTTGGATGCTGTTCTTACTTGAACAAGCCTCCCACTTATGATTACCCCCTCTCGTAAGCATCGGCAACTACGAAATAAGAATTAAGATAAATCTAAACATAGCATGAAACATATGGATCCAAATCAGCCCCTTACGGAATAGCACACAAACTAGGGTTTAAACTTCTGTCACTCTAGCAACCCATCATCTAGTACCTACTCCACAATGCCTTCCCTTGGGCCCAAAGATGGTGAAGTGTCATGTAGTCGACGTTCACATAACACCACTAAGAGAATCACAATATACATATCATCAAAATATCGAACGAATACCAAATTCACATGATTACTTATGACAAGACTTCTCCCATGTCCTCAAGTACAAAATTAACTACACCACAATGCCTTCCCTTAGACCCAAAGATGGTGAAGTGTCATGTAGTCGACGTTCACATAACACCACTAAGGGAATCACAAATATACATATCAACAAAAATATCAAACGAATACCAAATTCATTTTATTACTTATGACAAGACTTCTCCCATGTCCTCAAAAACAAAAGCAACTACTCACAAATAATATTCATGTTCAAGATCAGAGGGGGATTGAATATCATCAAGGATCTGAACATATAATCTTCCACCAAATAAACCAACTAGCATCAACTACAAACTGTAATCAACACTACTAGCAACCCACATGTACCAATCTGAGGTTTTAAGACAAAGATTGAATACAAGATGAACTAGGGTTTGAGATGAGATGCTCCTGGTGAAGATGTTGATGAAGGTTGCTTCTCCCACAATGACAGGGTTGTTGGTGATGACGATGGTTTTGATTTCCCCTCTTGGAGGGAAGTGTTGATACGTCCATTTTGCATCATGCTTTTATATCGATATTTATTGCATTATGGGATGTTATTTCACATTATGTCACAATACTTATGGCTATTCTCTCTTATTTTACAAGGTTTACATAAGGAGGGAGAATGCCGGCAGCTGGAGTTCTGGGCTGGAAAAGGAGCAAATATTAGAGACCTATTATGCGTAACTCCAAAAGTCCTGAAACTCCACGGAATATCTTAAAAGAAATAAAGAAAAATCCCCGCCAAAGATGAAGGCAGGGGGCCCACACCCTGCTCACGAGGGTGGGGGCGTGCCCCCCTCCCTAGGGCACGCCCCTACCTCGTGGGCCCCCTGGTGGCTCTCCGACGCCCATCTTCTCCTATATGAAGTCTTTCGATGAGAAAAAAATAAGGAGGAACTTTTCGGGACGAGACTCCGCCGCCACGAGGCGGAACCTTGGCGGAACCAATCTAGGGCTCCGGCAGAGCTGTTCTGCCGGAGACACTTCCCTCCGGAAGGGGGAAATCATCACCATCGTCATCACCAACGCTCCTCTCATCGGGAGAGGGAAATCTCCATCAACATCTTCACCAGCACCATCTCATCTCCAAACCCTAGTTCATCTCTTGTATCCAATTCTTGTCTCCAAGTCCGGGATTGGTGCTAGTAGGTTGCTAGTAGTGTTGATTACTCCTTGTAGTTGATGCTAGTTGGTTTATTTGGTGGAAGATCATATGTTCAGATCCTATATGCATATTATTACCCCTCTGATTATGAACATGAATATGCTTTGTGAGTAGTTACGTTTGTTCCTGAGGACAAGGGAGAAGTTTTGCTATTAGTAGTCATGTGAATTTGGTATTCGTTCGATATTTTGATGAGATGTATGTTGTCTATCCTCTAGTGGTGTTAGTGAACGTCGACTACATAAAACTTCAACATTATTTGGGCCTAGAGGAAGGCATTGGAAAGTAATAAGTAGATGATGGGTTGCTAGAGTGACAGAAGCTTAAACCCTAGCTTATGCGTTGCTTCGTAAGGGGCTGATTTGGATCCACTTGTTTCATGCTATGGTTAGGTTTACTTTAATACTTTTGTTGTAGTTGCGGATGCTTGCAATAGAGGTTAATCATAAGTGGGATGCTTGTTCAAGTAAGAACAACACCCAAGCACCGGTCCACCCACATATCAAATTATCAAAGTACCGAACGCGAATCATATGAACGTGATGAAAACTAGCTTGACGATATTCCCATGTGTCCTCGGAAGCGCTTTTCCTATTATAAGAGTTTGTTCCGGCTTATCCTTTGCTACAAAAAGGATTGGTCCACCTGCTGCACTTTATTTACTTTTTTTACTTGTTGCTCGTTACAATTTATCCTATCACAAAACTATCTGTTACCACTTATTTCAGTACTTGCAGAGAATACCTTGCTGAAAACCGGCTTATCATTTCCTTCTGATCCTCGTTGGGTTCGACACTCTTACTTATCGAAAGGACTACGATAGATCCCCTATACTTTTGGGTCATCAAGACTCTTTTCTGGCGCCGTTGCCGGGGAGTGTAGCGCCTTTGGTAGGTGGAGTTTGGTAAGGAAAAATTTATATAGTGTGCTGAAATTTACTGTCACTTGTTACTATGGAAAGTAATTCTCTGAGAGGCTTGTTCGGGGTATCTTCACCCCGTCCAGTAGAGCAAAGAGTTGCTCCTCAACCTACTGAACCTATTGAAAATGAAACTCCTTTTGAATTTCCTTCGGGTATGATGGAAAAACTGCTAGCTAATCCTTTTACAGGAGATGGAACGAAACATCCTGATGAGCACTTAATATATGTGGATGAAGTTTGTGGATTATTTAAGCTTGAAGGTATACCCGATGATGTTGCTAAGAAGAAGGTCTTCCCTTTATCTTTGAAGGGAGACGCATTGACATGGTATAGGCTATGTGATGATACGAGATCATGGAACTATAAAAGATTGAAATTGAAATTCCATCAAAAGTATTACCCTATGCATCTTGTTCATCGTGATCGCAATTATATATATAATTTTTGGCCTCGTGAAGGAGAAAGAATCGCTCAAGCTTCGGGGAGGCTTAAATCAATGTTGTACTCATGCCCCAATCATGAGCTCTCGAGAGAAATAATTATGCAAAGTTTTTATGCTCGGCTTTCTCATAATAATCAAACCATGCTCGATACTTCTTGTGCTGGCTCTTTTATGATGAAGACTATTGAATTTAGATGGGATTTATTGGATAGAATTAAACGCAACTCTTAAGATTGGGATCTCGACGAAGGTAAGGAGTCAGGTATGACACCTAAGTTTGATTGTGTTAAATCTTTTATGGATACCGATATTTTCCGTAAGTTTAGCACTAAATATGGACTTGACTCTGAGATAGTAGCTTCTTTCTATGAGTCTTTTGCTACTTATGTTGATCTCCCTAAGGAGAAGTGGTTTAAATATCATCCTCCCATAGAAGTAAAAGTAGCTGCACCTATTAAAGTTGAAGAAAAGACTGTCACTTATAACGATCCTATTGTTCCTACTTCTTATGTTGAGAAACCACCTTTCCCTGTTAGAATAAAGGATCATGCTAAAGTTTCAACTGTTGTTCGTAAAAGCAATATTAGAACTTATACACCTCCTGAGCAAGTTAAAGTAGAACCTAATATTGCTATTGTTAAAGATCTCTTGTCTGATAATATTGATGGGCATGTTATTCAGTTCAACGGTGAAACTTCTAGAATTGCTAAACCTTGTGCTAAAGATAAACATAGACCTGTGGTAGGCGTGCCTGTTATTTCTGTTAAAATAGGAGATCATTGTTATCATGGCTTATGTGATATGGGTGCTAGTGCTAGTGTTATACCTTATAACTTGTATAAAGAAATCAAGCATAAAATTGCACCTGCTGAGTTAGAAGAAATTGATGTCACAATTAAACTTGCCAATAGAGATACTATTTCACCAGTGGGATTTGTTAGAGATGTTGAAGTCTTGTGTGGGAAAACTAAATATCCTGCTGATTTTCTTGTTCTCAGTTCTCCACAAGATAGCTTCTGTCCCATTATATTTGGTAGACCCTTCTTGAACACTGTTAATGCTAAGATAGACTGCGAAAAGAATGTTGTTACTATTGGCTTGGATGATATGGTTCATGAGTTTAATTTCTCTAAATTTAGTAAACAACATCGTGAGGAAGAATTGCCTAGTAAGGATGAAATTATTGGTCTTGCTTCTATTGCCGTACCTCCTAGTGATCCTTTAGAACACTATTTGTTAGACCATGAAAATGATATGTTCATTGAGGGAGTCCTGGATTAGGGGGTGTCCGGATAGATGGACTATAACCTTTGGCCGAACTCCTGGACTATGAAGATACAAGATTGAAGACTTCGTCCCGTGTCAGGATAAGACTTTCCTTGGCGTGGAAGGCAAGCTTGGAGATACGGATATGATCTCCTCCCATTGTAACCGACTCTGTGTAACCCTAACCTTCTCCGGTGTCTATATAAACCGGAGGGTTTTAGTCCATAGGACACAACAAAAACGACAATCATACCATAGGCTAGCTTCTAGGGTTTAGCCTCCTTGATCTCGTGGTAGATCTACTCTTGTACTACCAATATCATCAATATTAATCAAGCAGGAGTAGGGTTTTACCTCCATCGAGAGGGCCCGAACCTGGGTAAAAACATCGTGTCCCTTGTCTCCTGTTACCATCCGCCTAGACGCACAGTTCGGGACCCCCTACCCGAGATCCGCCAGTTTTGACACCGACATTGGTGCTTTCATTGAGAGTTCCTCTGTGTCGTCACTTTTAGGCCCGATGGCTCCTCCAATCATCAACAGTGATACGGTCCAGGGTGAGACTTTTCTCCCTGGACAGATCTTCGTATTCGGCGGCTTTGTACTGCGGGCCAATTTGCTTGGTCATCTGGAGCAGATTGAAAGCTACGCCCCTGGCCATTAGGTGATTTGGAAGTTTAAACTACACGACGGACGACCACGGAAACTTGATCTTTGACGGATCTGAGCCACAGCCGAGCGCGCCGCACTGTCACGATGGGCATGATCTAGCTCTGCCGCCGAACAGTGCCCTGGAGGCCGCACCTGTGTCCGCTCCGACCCTTAGCTCGGAGCCGACCACACCAATCGAGGATGGGTGGTTAGACACCGCCTCGGGGGCTGCAATCTCTATGGCGATCAAGCCGAACACCAGCCTTGTCCTCTGCGAAGCCCGTGACTCCAAGGTGCCGGACTCCTCTCCGGACTCCGAGCCCTCCGCGCCCCTACCGATCGAATCCGATTGGGCGCCGATCATGGAATTCACCGCCGCAGACATCTTTCAGTACTCGCCCTTCGGCGACATTCTGAATTCACTCAGGTCTCTCTCTTTGTCAGGAGAGTCCTGGCCGGACTATGACCGGCAGGATTGGGATGTGGATGATGAAGAAATTCAAATCCAACCCACCATCCACTTTGTAGCCACTGTCGATGATTTAACCGACATGCTCGACTTCGACTCTGAAGACATCAACAGTATGGATGCCGATGCAGGAGACGATCAGGAACCAGCGCCTATAGGGCACTGGAAAGCCACCTCGTCATATGACATATACATTGTGGACACCCCAAAAGAACGCGATGGCAATGGAACAGCGGAGGATGACCCCTCCAAGAAACAGCCTAAGCGTCGGCGTCAGCGGCGCCGCTCTAAATCCCGCCAAAGCAAAAACGGTGATTCCGGCACAGGAGATAATAACACTCCGGATAGTGCCGAAGAAAACCCCCTCGAGCAAGATTCAGCACAGGAGGATGGTGAAGCCAGCCCTCATGAGAGAGCGGCAGATAAAGAGGTCGAGGACGATAAATACATGCCTCCCTCTGAAGACGAGGCAAGCCTTGACGACGACGAATTTGTCGTGCCTAAGGATCCCGTCGAGCAGGAGCGCTTCAAGTGCAGGCTTATGGCCACTGCGAGTAGCCTCAAGAAAAAATAGCAACAACTTAGAGCTGATCAACACTTGCTAGCTGACAGATGGACTGAAGTCCTTACGGCCGAAGAGTATGAACTCGAACGCCCCTCCAAGAGCTACCCAAAGCGTAGGTTGCTACCTCGATTGGAGGAGGAAGCACCTACATCACTAGCGCATGACGCGGCCGACCGGCCACCTCATGGCCGCGACAGAGAGGCCTCTCGGCCCTCCACCCAAGCCGCACCCCGGCGCCACCCAAAACATACCAAGGCATGGGAAAATGCGCCAGACCTGCGAGATATATTGGAGGACAAGGCAAGGCAAACAAGATCGATCTACGGATCGCGTGGGCGCCCCACAACACGAAGTGATAATCGTCACGCCGGATACAGTAAATCCGGCTGGGCCGAACACAATAGACAAAGCTCATTAGAGCTACGTCACGATATAGCTCAGTACAGATTCGCCTCACACCCACTATGCTTCACAGATGAAGTAATGGATCATCAAATCCCCAAGGGTTTCAAACCCGTAAACATTGAGTCATACGATGGCACAACAGATCTTGCGGTATGGATCGAGGATTATCTCCTTCATATCCACATGGCCCGCGGCGACGATCTACACGCCATCAAATACCTCCCACTCAAACTCAAAGGACCAACTCGGCATTGGCTTAATAGCTTGCCAGCAGAGTCAATTGGTTGTTGGGAGGACCTGGAAGCCGCATTCCTCGACAATTTCCAGGGCACCTATGTGCGACCACCAGATGCCGATGACCTAAGCCACATAATTCAGCAGCCAGAGGAATCGGCCAGGCAATTCTGGACACGGTTCCTAACCAAGAAAAATCAAATCGTCGACTGTCCGGACGCAGAGGCCCTAGCGGCCTTCAAGCATAATATCCGTGACGAGTGGCTTGCCCGGCACCTTGGACAGGAAAAGCCGAAATCTATGGCAGCACTCACGACACTCATGACCCGCTTTTGCGCGGGAGAAGACAGCTGTCTGGCTCGTAGCAATAACATGACCAAGAGCCCTGGTAATTCGGATACCAAGGACAACAGTGGCAGGTCGCGTCGCAACAAGCAAAAGCGCCGCATTAACAGCGACAACGCCGAGGATACGACAGTTAATGCCGGATTCAGAGGCTCTAAATCCGGTCAGCGGAAAAAGCCATTCAAAAGAAATACTCCGGGCCCGTCCAGTTTGGACCGAATACTCAACCGCTCATGCCAGATACATGGCACCCCCGAAAAGCCAGCCAACCACACCAACAGGGATTTTTGGGTGTTCAAGCAGGCCGGCAAATTAAATGCCGAAAACAGAGACAAGGGGCTACATAGCGACGACGAGGAGGAGCCCCGACCGCCGAACAGTAGTGGACAGAAGGGATTCCCCCTACAAGTGTGGACGGTGAACATGATATACGCAACCCACATCCCCAAGAGGGAGCGGAAGCATGGTTTAAGGGACATATACGCGATGGAGCCAGTCGCCCCGAAGTTCAACCCATGGTCCTCCTGCCCGATCACTTTTGATCGAAGGGACCACCCCACTAGCATCCGTCATGGCAGATTCGCCGCATTGGTTCTAGACCCAATTATTGACGGATTTCACCTTAATAGAGTCCTTATGGACGGCGGCAGCAGCCTGAACCTACTTTATCAGGATACAATGCGGAAAATGGGCATCGATCCCTCGAGGATTAAACCCACTAAAATGACCTTTAAAGGCGTCATACCAGGTGTAGAGGCCAACTGTACAGGCTCAGTCACACTTGAAGTGGTCTTCGGATCTCCGGATAATTTCCGAAGTGAGGAGTTAATCTTCGACATAGTCCCGTTCCGTAGTGGCTATCACACACTGCTCGGGCAAACCGCATTTGCCAAGTTCAATGTGGTACCGCACTACGCATACCTTAAGCTCAAGATGCCAGGCCCTCGAGGAGTCATTACGGTCAATGGAAACACCGAACGCTCTCTCCGAATGGAGGAGCATACGGTGACTCTCGCAGCGGAAGTACAAAGTAGCCTCTCAAGGCAATTCTCCAGTCCGGCCATTAAACGTCCGGACACCGTCAAGCGCGCCCGGAGTAACCTACAACAAGACCGCCTGGCATGTTCCGAGCAGGCGTAGCAATGCGGCCCCAACCCCAGCCCTCGTGAAATTGCGAAACCAGTGCTGGGCGTACATAACTACGCTCTGGAAATACCATGGGCACAGGGGGAGGGGCACCATCACGACACGCCCGAAACACGGCTTAAACTGCACTAGGGGCTGCCGATTTCTTAATTTTCTCTTACTTTTAGGACTCCATTCTTCGGAAGGCCTAAACGGCAGTACAATTGCCGCACAAACGATGCAAGAACCAGGGAAGCAGAAAGCTACGCCGCATTATGGAACTCCCAGGTGGTCTCTATAACGAGCAGTATACCTGTTTCGCATACCATTCCGCAGCCTGCCCCTGGAAAGGACATGTTAAATAGTCCCACCTTTTGCTTATCGCACTATTTGTATCGTTCTGCTTTGATCGCAACTTTTTCAAATAAACCAATGCATAGCTTTTGTCTATTATTGCATTAATCTCTTTTATGAATATATGTTCATTAATGACATGTTGCACCCGTACACTTTGGTACGGCCAATACGCCAGGGGCTTAAATACCCCACAATATGGTGTGAGAAGTCTGAACATTTTCACAAGTGCGGCACCCCGAACTTATAGCATTATATGCATCGGCTCCGAATCATGTCTTGGGTCAATAGTTGGGTTTGCCCGGCTCCTATGTTTTGGTACCTTACGTTCCGTTATATCGGCTAAGGTAGCACTAGGAGAACTACTGCGATTGTGCCCCAGTTGAGCTGGGCTAAGCACCTCAGTAGAGAAAGCTAAAACTGATCGTCATGATGAGGTGCGAGCTGGTCGCTGTTCGAGAGGTTTTTGAGTCCCTAAAGACTTATGCCGCTTAGAGCGAGGAGTCGGCTTTGTCCGGCCCAGGCGTGGATAGCGCCCCGAACTCGGTCTTCCGAATACTACGTGCTTCGCCGAAATTTAAAATTATAGAATTCTATGGCTAAGTGAGAGTGTTCAAGCATTATAGTCCGATTGCCTTGTTCGTTGTGCTGAGCGCCTCCCTCGAAGGACCCAAAAATGGGAAAAGAGCGCTCAGGTTTATCCCGAACACCCCAGCACTAGAGGCATGGGGGCAGAAGCCGACGACTCGCCATCTCTCAAACTTGATAAACGGCTGCACAGAAGGTAATATTTTAAATTCAAAAAAGCATTGCTTAGCGCACATGAACAAGTTTTTAGTGCACAGGACAAAACGAGCGAGTTTACTCAAAAATTACATCCTTGGAACATTCATCCGCCATAAGGCGGGCACCCTTCAGAACGCCCTCATAATACATCTCGGGCTTACGACGCTCCTTGCCCAGCGGTGGCCTGTCCTTCACAAGCTTCTCAGCATCCAGTTTGCCCCAGTGCACTTTAGCACGGGCAAGCGTCCTACAGGCACTTTCAATGCAGACGGAGCGCTTGATGACTTCGAGCCTTGGACAGGCCTCCACCAGCCGCCTCACCAGCCCGAAGTAGCTCCCAGGCAGAGCCTCTCCAGGCCACAGTCGAACTATGAGGCCCTTCATGGCCTGTTCGGCCACCTTGTGGAGCTCGACCAGTTGCTTCAGCTGGTCGCTCAAGGGCACAGGGTGTCCGGCCTCAGCATACTGAGACCAGAACACCTTCTCCGTCGAGCTCCCCTCCTCGGCTCGGTAGAAGGCGGCGGCATCTAACACGCTACGGGGCAAATCTACGAATGCTCCTAGAGAGCTCCGGATTCGGGTAAGTAACAAGTAACTCACTTTCACGTGCTTGCTTTGCATAAAGAATGCCTTCCCCGCCGCTATCTTCTTCATTGCCTCCACCTCCTGGAGGGCCTTCTGGGCTTCAGCCTTGGCAGACTTGGCATTCTCAATGGCCGCCACGAGCTCGGACTCTCGCGTCTTTGAGTCAAGCTCCAAACTCTCATGTTTTTTCATGAGAGCCTGGAGCTCTTGCTGCACCTCGCCAACCTGCGCCTCATGCTTCTCCCGCTTGGTGCACTCCGTGGCCGCTCTCTTTTCGGCCTGGGACAGCGCTTGCTTAAGGGTCGCCACCTCAGTTGTGGCCCCTACAATAGCCACGTTGATCCTGTCATTTTTTTGCAATTGCACCTTTTATATATTTAAATAAGGTATTTCTTACTTTCCTTGTCCTCGAGCTGCTTCTTGGCAAGTCCGAGCTCTTGCTCGGACCGCTCGAGGTTTTGTTTCAACGTGTCCACCTCCGCAGTCAGTGTGGCGGACGCCAGCAGCGAAGCCTACATACACATATTGACTTAATTTTGTTAGACTCCTGCGAATGTTATTAGATCCTCTATTTGGCTTTTCTCTCCGAACGCCAAACAGAGCATCAGGGGCTACTGTCTATGCGGTAATATTTTTACATATTTTTTACATACCTCAAAGCCTGTTAAAAGGCTGGCACAGGCTTCGGTCAGTCAGCTCTTGGCGGACTGAACCTTCTGGATCACTGTACTCATTACAGTACGGTGCTCCTCGTCGATGGAGGCGCCGTTAAGCACCTCCAGCAAATTATCCGATGCCTCCGGTTGGGCGGAGGTCACCGGAGTCGTAGGCTTGCCCTTCTTACTAGGGGGCCGCCTGCCGGATTCCGGAACCTTTGAAGGTTCCGGTGCGGTGTCCGGCCTAGGGCCGGACTTGGAGCCCTTAGGGGTTTTGTCCCCTTGGCGCCCGGAGTCCGGGAGGTCGCCTTGCGGTGCCTCCAGGACCACCTCCTCCTGGCTTGGAACCTCCTGGGACAACACTTCAGCGTCGTCCGTAGGGTGAGGAGAGGAGGCGGCCAGAAGTGAAGTACTGTTCACATCCGACGAATCCAGGGATCCTCTCATCGACACGTCGAGCCGGTCTTTCGGCGGACTGCATAATTATATGCAGCGTCAGGAAAAGCTATTCAATAAAGGAACGCCACGAGTCATTCTGGTATCCGAACACTTATGATTTTGCCAGGGGCTTGGCCCTGTGCGGCCACTCCTCTTCGCCGTCGTCGGTGTTGGTGGAGTAGTCCGGAGGAAGGGTCCTTCCTCTCTTGGACCCTCCGGCCTCCCCAGTTGGGGCGGCCTTCCTTTTCTTCTCTCCCCCCGCTGGGGGAGAGACCTCTCTTTCCTCCTCCTCGTCTTCACGGGAGGGGTCCGCCTCGGAGTCATCGGACGATGAGTCCGACTCCACCGGGCGCCGAGCACTCTTTTGAGTCCCCGTGGCCTTCTTCTCCGGCACCACATAGGGTGCCGGAACCAGCAGCCCCGTCAAGCGGGCGCCCGCTGGGTCTTCGGGCAAAGGAGCCGGATAGTTGATATGTCCGGACGTCTCCTGCCAATCCTGTCAAAGGTAAGGGAGCTTAGATCCCGCATAGAGTCAAACTATGAAAGACAAATAACCTGTAAGAGGTAAAAACAGCTTACCGCGCCGGCTTGACGCTGCGTGCTGAATCCGCGATCCTCGGTAGCGGATGCGGGAGCCTCGGCGCCCTTGAACAGCACCTTCCAGGCATCTTCGCACGTAGTGTCGAAGAGCCTGCTCAGGGTTCGGTGCTGTGCCGGATTGAACTCCCACAAGCTGAAAGCCCGTTGTTGGCACGGGAGGATCTGGCGGATGAGCATGACCTGGACTACGTTGACGAGGTTGAGCTTCTTGCTCACCAGGCTTTGGACGCATGTCTGGAGTCCGGTCAGCTCTCCTTTTTTGCCCCACGGCAGGCCCGTCTCCTTCAGGAGGTGAGCCGCGTAGGGGCTCCGGATCGGAACTCGGGGGCTGCGACCCATTCAGGGTCGCGCGGCTCGGTGATGTAGAACCACCCCGATTGCCACCCCTTTAGGGTCTCCACAAAAGAACCCTCGAGCCATAGGACGTTGGGCATCTTGCCCACCATGGCACCTCCGCACTCCGCCTGGCAGCCGCGCACTACCTTCGGCTTGACGTTAAAGGTCTTCAGCCATAAACCGAAGTGGGGTGGGATGCAAAGAAAGGCCTCGCACACGACGATAAACGCCGAGATGTTGAGGATGAAGTTCGGGGCCAGATCGTGGAAATCTAGGCCGTAGTAGAACATGAGCCCCCAGACAAAGGGGTGGAGAGGAAAGCCCAGTCCGCGGAGGAAATGGGTGAGGAACACTACCCTCTCATGGGGCCTGGGGGTGGGGGTGAGCTGCCCCTCTTCTGGAAGCCGGTGCGCGATGTCGTCAAACAAGTATCCGGCCTTCCTCAGCTTTTTGATGTGTCCCTCCGTGACGGAGGAGACCATCCACTTGCCTCCCGCTCCGGACATGGCTGGAGAAGGTTGAGGTGGGGTGTGCGGACTTGGGCGCTAGAGCTCGAGTGCGCGGAAATGGATAGGCAAAGGAGGAAGAAGGCGTAGGTGAAAAGGTGGATCCTTATCCCCTTATATGGGCGGACGAAAACTACGTGTCCCCACCCGCCTGGTAAAACTCGCTTATCTCCCAAGCGCCGTAATCAATGGCACGGTTGGGTTACCCACGCCCGTATTGACGAGAATCCCGGAATAAGGAGACACGATCTCTGCTTCGACAAGACGTGCCAAGGAAACCGCCTCGCTAAACGCGCTAAGGTGGGATAGTAAAATGATTCGAATAAAGACTTGGCCGTGGTGTGATGTCACGCTGCGGAATACGTCAGCAGATTAGATTTTTGCAAATATTATTCTCTTTACGGTGGTATGTGGAACTTGTTTTGCAGAGCCGGACACTATCCTTGTGTTCAAGATCTTCTATGAAGTATTCGGAGGAGGAACCCGCCTTGCAATGCCGAAGACAATTTGCATGCCAGACTCGTTGTCATTGAAGCCTGGTTCAGGGGCTACTGAGGGAGTCCTGGATTAGGGGGTGTCCGGATAGCCGAACTATAACCTTTGGCCGGACTCCTGGACTATGAAGATACAAGATTGAAGACTTCGTCCCGTGTCCGGATAAGACTTTCCTTGGCGTGGAAGGCAAGCTTGGTGATACGGATATGATCTCCTCCCATTGTAACCGACTCTGTGTAACCCTAACCTTCTCCGGTGTCTATATAAACCGGAGGGTTTTAGTCCATAGGACACAACAAAAACGACAATCATACCATAGGCTAGCTTCTAGGGTTTAGCCTCCTTGACCTCGTGGTAGATCTACTCTTGTACTACCCATATCATCAATATTAATCAAGCAGGAGTAGGGTTTTACCTCCATCGAGAGGGCCCGAACCTGGGTAAAAACATCGTGTCCCTTGTCTCCTGTTACCATCCGCCTAGACGCACAGTTCGGGACCCCCTACCCGAGATCCGTCGGTTTTGACACCGACATTCATGAATGAAAGAAGGAAATAGATGAAGTATTCTTTAAACAGGAACCTATTCTGCAACACAATTTGCCTGCTGAAATTTTAGGGGATCCTCCTCCACCCAAGGGTGATCCCGTGTTTGAGCTTAAACCGTTGCCTGGTAATCTTAAATATGCTTATCTTGATGAAAGGAAGATATATCCTGTTATTATTAGTGCTAACCTATCAGAGAATGAAGAAGAAAGATTATTGAAAACTCTGAAGAAGCATCGTGCCTCTATTGGATATACTCTTGATGATCTTAAGGGCATTAGTCCCACTCTATGTCAACATAAAATAAATTTGGAAGCAGATGCCAAACCAGTTCGTGATCCTCAATGATGTCTGAATCCTAAAATGAAAGAAGTGGTAAGAAAAGAAATACTAAAGCTTCTGGAGGCAGGTATAATTTATCTCATTGCTGATAGTCAGTGGGTAAGCCCTGTCCATTGTGTCCCTAAGAAGGGAGGTATTACTGTTGTTCCTAATGATAAAGATGAATTGATCCCACAAACAATCATCACAGGTTATAGGATGGTAATCGATTTCCGCAAATTAAATAAGGCTACTAAGAAAGATCATTACCCCTTGCCTTTTATAGATCAAATGCTAGAAAGATTATGCAAACATACACATTATTGCTTCCTAGATGGTTATTCTGGTTTCTCTGAAATACATGTGTTGACTAAAGATCAATCAAAGACTACTTTTACATGCCCGTTTGGTACTTTTGCTTATAGACGTATGCCTTTTGGTTTATGTAATGCACCTGCCACCTTTCAAAGATGCATGATGGCTATATTCTCTGACTTCTGTGAAAAGATTTGTGAGGTCTTCATGGACGATTTTTCCATCTATGGTTCCTCTTTTGATGATTGCTTGAGCAATCTTGATCGAGTTTTGCAGAGATGCGAAGAAACTAATCTTGTCTTGAATTGGGAAAAGTGCCACTTTATGGTTAATGAAGGTATTGTCTTGGGGCACAAAGTTTCTGAAAGAGGTATTGAAGTTGATAAAGCCAAGGTTGATGCTATTGAAAAGATGCCATGTCCCAAGGACATGAAAGGTATACGAAGTTTCCTTGGTCATGCCGGGTTTTATAGGAGGTTCATTAAGGACTTCTCAAAAATCTCTCGGCCTCTGACTAATTTATTGCAAAAGATATACCATTTGTCTTTGATGATGATTGTGTAGAAGAATTTGAAATACTTAAGAAAGCATTAGTCTATGCACCTGTTGTTCAGCCACCTGATTGGAATTTACCCTTTGAAATTATGTGTGATGCTAGCGATTATGCTGTAGGTGCTGTTCTAGGGCAAAGAGTTGATAAGAAATTAAATGTTATCCATTATGCTAGTAAGACTCTAGACAATGCTCAAAGAAATTATGCTACTACTGAAAAAGAACTCTTAGCAGTTGTATTTGCTTGTGATAAATTCAGACCTTATATTGTTGATTCTAAAGTAACTATTCACACTGATCATGCTGCTATTAAATATCTTATGGAAAAGAAAGATGCTAAACCTAGACTTATTAGATGGGTTCTCTTGTTGCAAGAATTTGATTTGCATATCGTTGATGGAAAGGGAGCTGAGAACCCCGTTGCAGACAACTTGTCTAGGTTAGAAAATGTTCTTGATGACCCACTACCTATTGATGATAGCTTTCCTGATGAGCAATTAAATGTTATAAGTACTTCTCGTAGTACTCCATAGTATGCTGATTATGCTAATTATATTGTTGCTAAGTTTATACCACCTAGTTTCACATACCAACAAAAGAAAAAGTTCTTCTATGACTTGAGACATTACTTTTGGGATGACCCACATCTTTATAAAGAAGGAGTAGATGGTGTTATTAGACTTTGTGTACCTGAGCATGAACAGGAACAGATCCTATGCAAGTGTCACTCCGAAGCTTATGGAGGACACCACGCTGGAGACAGAACTGCACATAAGGTATTGCAATCCGGTTTTTATTGGCCTACTCTCTGCAAGGATGCCCGTAAGTTTGTCTTGTCTTGTGATGAATGTCAAAGAAGGTAATATTAGTAGACGTCAAGAAATGCCTATGAATTATTCACTTGCTATCGAACCATTTGATGTTTGGGGCTTTGATTATATGGGACCTTTTCCTGCCTCTAATGGATACACTCATATTTTAGTTGCTGTTGATTATGTTACTAAGTGGATAGAAGCTATTCCAACTAGTAGTGCTGATCATAACACTTCTATTAAGATGCTTAAAGAAGTTATTTTTCCGAGGTTTGGAGTCCCTAGATATTTAATGACCGATGGTGGTTCACATTTTATACATGGCGCTTTCCGTAAAATGCTTGCTAAATATGATGTTAATCATAGAATTGCATCTCCTTATCACCCACAGTCTAGTGGTCAAGTAGAATTGAGTAATAGAGAGATCAAATTAATTTTGCAAAAGACTGTCAATAGATCTAGAAAGAATTGGTCCAAGAAACTTGATGATGCATTATGGGCCTATAGAACTGCATATAAAAATCCTATGGGTATGTCTCCGTATAAAATGGTTTACGGAAAAGCATGTCACTTACCTCTCGAACTAGAACATAAGGCATATTGGGCTATTAAAGAGCTCAACTATGATTTCAAACTTGCCGGTGAGAAGAGGTTATTTGATATTAGCTCACTCGATGAATGGAGAACCCAAGCTTATGAGAATGCCAAGTTGTTTAAAGAAAAAGTTAAAAGATGGCATGACAAAAGGATACAAAAGCATGAGTTTAATGTAGGTGATTATGTATTGCTATACAACTCTCGTTTAAGATTTTTTGCAGGAAAACTTCTCTCTAAATCGGAAGGCCCCTATGTCATCGAGGAGGTCTATCGTTCCGGTGCCATAAAGATCAACAACTTCGAAGGCACAAATCCGAAGGTGGTAAACGGTCAAAGAATCAAACATTATATCTTAGGTAATCCCATAAATGTTGAAACCAATATCATTGAAACCGTAACCCCGGAGGAATACATAAGGGACACTTTCCAGACCGTTTCAGACTCCGAAAAGGAATAGGTATGTGTTACGGTAAGTAAACCGACTCCAAAACAATTTTTAAGGCAATATTTCTCCGTTTTGGAATATTTAGAAAAATAGAAAAATTAGAAGCAGTCCGGGAAGGACACGAGGGCCCCACGAGGGTGGTGGGCGCGCCCCCTACCTCGTGAGCACCTCGTGTGCCCTCCGGACTCCATTTTCTTGCACGATACGTATTTTGGTCGGTAAAAATTCATTATATATCCTCCCGAAGGTTTTGACTCCCGTATCACGCAATTATCCTCTGTTTTCGTTTCTAGCTGTTGCTGTTGCAGATTAGTTCAAGATGTCTTCTCAAGAGTCAGTCGGGGAGAGCCGGGTATCTAATCCGGCACCGGAACCAAGGGCAAACAGCAACGCTGACCACTTTGGGCCAGCAACGCAGGAAGAGATGGAGGCTGACTTGATGAGGGTAGATGCCATGGAGGATCAAGAAGTCACCTCTCGCTTCTGAGCTGGATTCACGATGGGGGAACTACAAAGCTCAGCTATTCCAAACTCGGTTATCCCTTCCAATGTTAGATTTCTTTCTTATGAAAATATGAAGAGGAGTGTCACTTGTTCTCCCGCAGCTATGCAACACCCTTGGGTGCAAGGAGCTTTAGCCGTCACAGGAAAGCTTCGTAAGGAAATAATGGACCTCAAGCAGCAAGTCAATAAGCTCGAGGAGGAGAACCGCATCCTGAGGGGAATCATCGCCAAGAATATTACACCAACAACAAAGAAGGAGACATAATCACATGGGTATGGGCACTCCCCTTGGCAACTGCCAAGCTTGGGGGAGTTGCCCCGGTATCGTATCACCATCACAATCTCCTACCTTTACCGTTTTTCTTAGTTCGATCCTTTTTAGTAGTATCTTGATCTAGTAGAATAAAATTATGGCACGGTCTACTTTTGAGTTTTGCTTTATGATCTCTCTATGTAATCGAGTCCGTGAGCTATATATATAATAAAGATTAGTGTTGAGTCAAGGGCTTGATTATTTTGCCATGATCTTGGGTGAATTAAAGAAAAGAAGAAAAAGAATAAAAAGAAACAAAGAGTTCATATTGATCTTATTGAAAGTAATGACTTCACATAGAAAGAGTATGATGATTAAAAGTTGTTGGGAGTTGGCAGACATAGCTTTGGTCATCGTTGCAATTAATAGGAAGTAATAAGGAAAGAGAGGTTTCACATATAGATATATTATCATTGACATCTTTTATGATTGGGAGCACTCATTAAAATATGACATGCTAAAGAGTTGATGTTGGACAAGGAAGACAACATAATGAGTTATGTTTTCTTATATCTGAGATAAAGTATGTTGTCATGGATCCTCTAACGTGTTGAGCTTGCCTTTCCCCCTCATGCTAGCCAAATTCTCAGCACCAAGTAGAAATACTACTTGTGCTTCCAAATACCCTTAAACCAGTTTTGCCATGAGAGTCCACCATATCTACCTAGGGATTGAGTAAGATCCTTCAAGTAAGTTGTCATCGGTGCAAAGCAATAAAAATTGCTCTAAATATGTATGATTGATTGGTGTGGGAGAAATAAGCTTTATACGATCTTGTGATGTGGAAGTAATAAAAGCGACGGACTGCATAATAAGGGTTCATATCACAAGGGGCAATATAAAGTGACGTTCTTTCGCATTGAGAATTTTATGCATCCAACCATAAAAGCGCATGGCAACCTCTGCTTCCCTCTGCGAAGGGCCTATCCTTTATTATTATCTTCTACCTTATGCAAGAGTCATGGTGATCTTCACCTTTCCTTTTTCATTTTATCCTTTGGCAAGCCCAGCATGTTGGAAAGAACATGATATATATATCTAATTGGATGTAGGGGAGCATGAGTTATCATTGTTGACATTACCCTTGAGGTAAAAGGTTGTGGGGCAAAACTATAAGCCCCTATCTTTCTCTGTGTCCGATTAAAACTCCGTAACCACAAGTATTGCATGAGCGTTAGCAATTATGAAGGAATAGATGATAGTTGAGTATGTGGACTTGCTATTTAGCTCTGACATAGACTCTTTCCGATGTTATGATAAATTGCAATTGCTTCAATGACTGAGATTATAGTTGGTTGAAGCCCAATAAGGTTTCTGATTCATACTTTTGCATTGTGAATATATCATCACTTGAATATAAGTAATCATATGACAAAATCTATATATGTTGCTGTTTTGAGAATAACCATGATGCCTTCATGTCCGTATTTTATTTTTGTCGACGCCTCTACCTCTAAACATGAGGACATATTTATTGTTATCGGCTTTTCGCTTGAGGACAAGCGAAGTCTAAGCTTGGGGGAGTTGATACGTCCATTTTGCATCATGATTTTATATCGATATTTATTGCATTATGGGTTGTTATTTCACATTATGTCACAATACTTATGGCTATTCTCTCTTATTTTACAAGGTTTACATAAGGAGGGAGAATGCCGGCAGCTGGAATTCTGGGCTGGAAAAGGAGCAAATATTAGAGACCTATTCTGCGCAACTCCAAAAGTCCTGAAACTCCACGGAATATCTTAAAAGAAATAAAGTAAAATCCTCGCCAAAGATGAAGGCCAGGGGGCCCACACCCTGCTCACGAGGGTGGGGGGCGCGCCCCCCTCCCTAGGGCGCGCCCCCTACCTCGTGGGCCCCCTGGTGGCTCTCCGACGCCCATCTTCTCCTATATGAAGTCTTTCGATGAGAAAAAAATAAGGAGAAACTTTTCGGGACGAGACTCCGCCGCCACGAGGCGGAACCTTGGCGGAACCAATCTAGGGCTCCGGTAGAGCTGTTCTGCTGAAGGCACTTCCCTCCGGGAGGGGGAAATCATCACCATCGTCATCACCAACGCTCCTCTCATCGGGAGAGGGCAATCTCCATCAACATCTTCACCAGCACCATCTCATCTCCAAACCCTAGTTCATCTCTTGTATCCAATTCTTGTCTCCAAGTCCGGGATTGGTGCTAGTAGGTTGCTAGTAGTGTTGATTACTCCTTGTAGTTGATGCTAGTTGGTTTATTTGGTGGAAGATCATATGTTCAGATCCTATATGCATATTATTACCCCTCTGATTATGAACATGAATATGCTTTGTGAGTAGTTACGTTTGTTCCTGAGGACAAGGGAGAAGTTTTGCTATTAGTAGTCATGTGAATTTGGTATTCGTTCGATATTTTGATGAGATGTATGTTGTCTATCCTCTAGTGGTGTTATGTGAACGTCGACTACATAAAACTTCAACATTATTTGGGCCTAGAGGAAGGCATTGGAAAGTAATAAGTAGATGATGGGTTGCTAGAGTGACAGAAGCTTAAACCCTAGCTTATGCGTTGCTTCGTAAGGGGCTGATTTGGATCCACTTGTTTCATGCTATGGTTAGGTTTACCTTAATACTTTTGTTGTAGTTGCGGATGCTTGCAATAGAGGTTAATCATAAGTGGGATGCTTGTTCAAGTAAGAACAACACCCAAGCACCGGTCCACCCACATATCAAATTATCAAAGTACCGAACGCGAATCATATGAACGTGATGAAAACTAGCTTGACGATATTCCCATGTGTCCTCGGAAGCGCTTTTCCTATTATAAGAGTTTGTTCCGGCTTATCCTTTGCTACAAAAAGGATTGGGCCACCTTGCTGCACCTTATGCGTTAGATCCACACCAAAAAGTACCGAACGCGAATAATATCACTATGAGAACATGATGAAAAATTGACATATCGCCCCTCCCGCAGATCCACACCAGAACCCTCTCCGGCGCCGGCATGCTCAACCATGCATTGCAACAATCCAAAATAGACATGTACATAAACTTGAAAAAACCCCACCCTATTTTGGTATATATTTTTAACTAAAAACATGTTAGGTTTCACCCAAAGTATATTCCTCTTGTTTGTTTGGATGATGTGGGGAATGGATGAGGCTGGTTTGGAGAGACTAAGGGTTACTACAAACCTGGAGGAGAGCGGCGATGGTCTTTTTTGCAATACAACAACCTACCTCTCATGCGTTAGATGTAGACCACATCGTCAGAAATGAGGGATGGCTGACACACCGTCATAATAAACAGAGACTTTTATAGGATTAGAGATATTGATTATTTTTGCCATTATGGTATACTAATTAAGGGGCCCTGAGTTTCGGTTTTGCCCCGTCCCCCCAAAATCTTAAGACCGGCCATGCTCCAAGCTCCTGCATGCCCCCCTCCGCCACCGCCGCATTGCCGGCGGTTCCTTCCTCTTCTTCGCCCGTCGGCGCCCTCCACGGCTAGCCGTTCACCACCAATGCAATGTAGCAGTCGGCTGCAATGTATGGTGGCGCAAGAGCCGCCGACTCGTCTCCGTCCCGACGCTTCTTACCGCCCGTTGATGTGGCTGCTCGCCTGGTGGGCTACACGGAGACGACGACTATGCACTCGACGACGACGTTGAGGAGCAGGAAAAGGACGGGCGACGGCTCCACGACGAGGCCATCACCGACAGTCTCCGTGTTGCAATTGCAATGACGAAGTTGCAAACGACGACGGCGAACGACGACAGTCCTACTGTGACATGCGTTGGCAACAACGACAATGCTTCTACAACATCATCTTCATTGCTATTTTTTCTGTGACATAGGTGATGTTGTGGAAAATTTTCTGCAACATCATCTATTTTGCAAAAGTTTCTTCCGCAAGATGAAGACAAAAAAAAACTACAACATGACCTTCGTTGCAAAAGTTTTTTGCAATTTGTTGCAAAGATTAGTGCAACAAGATGTTTCTTGCAAACATTTATGGAACAACTCTGTTGCATTTGGAGCTTAATAATACTAATATTAATAAAAGCGAGAGTAGTGCTAATAACTAATAAATATTAATTATGCGAAACGCCACAGACTTTGGAGCCCGGTCCACTAGCCATCTATGGTTAGGAGCCGCTGGATCGAGTTCAAAAGGAATCTGGAGTGGTCAAATGCACTGGATCTGGTCCAAATCATACCAAAAAGAAAGTCCCCAATCTGAAATACATAACCCTAACCCTAGGCTATCAGACAGAGTACATCGACGGCGACATTACCTCCCCAATGAAGTTCAACATGTCGTCATCGTCGTTGCTCTCCTCCCCGTCTTTCCAAGAAGGCATTGTGTGGTTGAGCGGCGGCAGCGAGGTTGAGTGGCGATGGAGTAGAGGGGATCGACTGAGCAAGGGAGAGTAAGGGAGACCGAGCGAGAGTGAGGGAGAGGAACGTGCCATTGTTGCCTTTTTGGGAATCTTTAGTCGGTGGGGCTGTTAACAGCCGTTATTGCTTGCGCCGGCCACCAATAGCCATGCGGCCGCTTTGCCGCGTCAAAACGAGATCAGTGTTTTGCTCAATATCTTTTGCCATTGCCAGATTTTTGGTTTGATGCAAAATATCACGTTTTGTAAAGTGATGATTTTCCACAAGCCGTGTTACAAAAGTGGTGGTTTTGTGCATTTAACTCGCTAGAAAATTACCATAAGGTTGACCATTAATAAGCACAATAAAAATAGGCGAGATGATACAAATATTAACAAGATGGACTTGTGGCCTCTTCACTATAACTCTATAAACTTGCAATAAAACTCCCTTTTACCCAAAAAAAGAGGAGCCAAAGTTATGAAGCATAATAATTAACAAACAGTATTAATTGACCAGAACTTAAGTTTTATAGTTATACCACTCATAAAAGCGAAAGTATATACTAACTAAATAAAGACGTGACAAGTCATAATAAAACCAACGGGACTGCCGTTCCCCCACGCTTCGGGCTTCGGGCCTCTGGCCACTGCCCTCCTACAAGTACCCCGAATCTCTCTCTAGTCACCTCACCACGCTCTCGTCTCTCTCTCCACCCTCCCTCCCCCAACACGGCACCGCCGTGAAGGCAAAGGTGAGCCGCCGCCCCCCCCCTCCCCCCCCCCCCCCCCTTCGTGGTCGCGCCACCGCGTCCACGCAGGTGCTAACAGAAGCTCTCGGTTGCTTTCCGTCGGTGTGTGCAGGGGCCGATGGCCGAGAAGACGAAGGAAGCGAAGGTCCCGGAGCGGGAGTCGCCGCTGCTAGTAAGCTTCCCACCTCCCCTTCCCTCCCACGCCCTGGTTCGATTCCGCGCGCGATTCGAGTTGATTCTGTCGGTGGTCGGGATTCCTGCGATTTCTGGGAAGCGCTTGGCTAGGATTTGGTCGCTCCGCTGGGTCGTAGGCCTTGCGTGCCACGGGTTCGATTCATACTCCCGGGGGCGTCGGGATCGTTTCGTTCTGATCAGGTTTTTTGGGGTTGGATTTTGGTGCCGCTGCTCTGGAGGATTTTCACCAAATTCGCGTGCGAGTTTGGGGCTTTGGGCGTGCAAGAGAGGTTAGCCATGGGGTTTTGTGGGGGTTTCTGCTCCAATTAATGTTGCTGATGGAGAGGCGGCTAGAAGCGTCAGTAGATTCCGTATCGGCTATCGCTCAAATGGATTCTGTTCCTAGTTTCCTCTGCGAACTCTCGGGTGCGTTCGGTCTGCTCAAACGGGCCGTCTCGCTGTTACCCCACTGATTTGATGGTTTTTCCTTCATCCTGCTTGCTTGCTCGGTTTCATTTGCGGATTTGAAGCGTGGAATCTGCTTTTCGGGAGGCTTGCCTCGTCGTTTTCCTCGATTTCGCGGGAGATTAGCGCGGAAACCCTCCTGGTTTGCGCTGCGATTCTGAACCAGCAGTCTTCTGAACATTTGGGGGAGCTGTTGAACTAATTTCGTTTGGTCGTTTTGGGTTTCCCCGTCTCGATTTGGTTTGGTCGTCGAAGTATGCTTGTGGAAATTTTGCTTGCGCATGTAGTTAGCATTAAATCCGCTGGAAATGTAGATTCACACGTTCGACGTCGATCATATTGGTTGGTTTACTAGTTTCCTGCACGATCCTAATTGTTTTCTCTGGCAATTTCCTAAGTACATCGATTCTGGTGCGTTCTGGTAGAAGCGTCTAGGGATTTTCAGTGCTCGAGCTCTTCCTGTACGTGTGGAATTAGTTTAGTCACGTTTCCTATTTAATTGCTGAAGTTGTGGTAGCAGCCGATGTTCAATTCGTAACTTCAAGTCCCTATTAAAATGCTTTGTCTATGTAGAACAGTGGAAGGGGGAGCACAGAGATACATTATTTACTGGCTTGCACATTTCCAAATTATCATGGAACAGCAGCATGAACTTCTGTCATCTTAGTTCGAATTGGGCTTTACTAGTTCCTGTTGTTCTAGGAGTAAGATTTTGTGCTGTTCAAATGCTTCCAGTGGAGTAGTAAGCGTCTCTATGATTGTGTTTTTACTGTTTGATCCAAACATGACATACTTTTGGCCAGTTTAAATCAGAAAATCTTCTCTGTAGTTTATAAGTATGTTTTTTCTTGTGCTATGCTGTGAGATTTTCAATGTATGTT
Organism: Triticum urartu; assembly: GCF_003073215.2. Classification (NCBI taxonomy): domain Eukaryota; kingdom Viridiplantae; phylum Streptophyta; class Magnoliopsida; order Poales; family Poaceae; genus Triticum; species Triticum urartu. The sequence goes on from NC_053026.1 coordinate 485,018,065, forward strand.
CTGCATTTAGGAATTATCTGAGGTTAGTAAATTTCTCTTGCAATGTTTGGGAACCAACTCTCAAACTGCAGTCTCCTCATTTGATATTACTGCTTTTAGTAGTTGGGAGTGGTTGGCAAATACATTGCAGGATTATTGGTTGGTCATCAGGTTTTGATAGCTTTCACTTTGAAAAGCTGGGTGGTTCATTTCCTATATGACATGATATGTCTTTGTTACATTTCTCTTGTACATGTGTGCCCTGAATTGCAATGTTTTGATCTCTGTTCACTTAACAGATTTGATTATCTGTAACAATATATGTACCTGTATTTGCTGCATAGCTAACTGTTATTGTTGTATAATCGAAGAAATGTATTACACGATCTTTATTGTATATGTATGTGTTTGAACAAAACATTATTGAAAAATATAAATGTGTTTTGTCGTGAATTATGTGCTTCACTCTGAGCTTGTTTATCAGTAATACAGTTTGATGATGTTGATAGGTTTTCTATTGCTGAAGCACTTTGCTATTTCAATAAGTATCTATATGATCTGGTGAAAATCATAGCATAGTGCGTAGTTTTAAGTTATTCATACAGCTGTTTGGATAACATTGGTGTTCTGTTGACCAAACAGACAAGGAATTTGCTCCGGATTGCTATATACAACATCAGCTACATCAGAGGCCTATTCCCTGAGAAGTACTTCAATGATAAGTCTGTTCCGGCACTAGGTCAGGATTGGTACCCAGTATATATATGTGACATCTACATTCTGCATGGCATTTATTAGCTCAAAGTGTCAAACAACCTTATATTTGTTGCAGAGATGAAGATTAAGAAGCTGATGCTCAGGGATGCTGAATCCAGGAGGTTGATTGATTGGATGTTTTTATGAAGATTGTGAACGGTGTTTTTATGTGTATACTGTAGTCGTCATAGTACAATAATACTGCATGCAGACTGGTATAATTTGAAAGATGTGGCCTCATAAGGTGAAGAGGCATAGGAGTTCAGTGTTCTGTTTTTCTCTATGATAATGTGTGAAAACTTAAGTTACAGATGAGCTACTCGTTGATGATTAGTACTAGTTGAATTTATGAGTTGCTGTTAGTTTTCTGTTTGACTTGCAAAGTTCTAGTACTGAAGGTATGAGATAGTTGAGGTTTCAGTGTGGTTTTGTCATATACATCCTGCAGATCAGTTTGTGAATTGCTATTCATTGGGTTCATATATGCATGTCATTGTCAGCATAAACATTTTCAGCTGTAACCAGTGGTAAAATGGTAATATCCTGACGTGGCAATGGTTTCTTTTTAGGAGCTCTGCTTGTAAGATGATCAGAACGCTGGTTTCACTTGTGAGGACTTTGGACCAAATGCCAGAGGAGGTAATTTTGGCATTCTGTATTTTGGTTACATTGGATTGTGCTGTTCTGATTCTGTCGCTTGTTTGTGTTCAGCGAACCATTCTAATGAAGCTGCTATACTATGATGATGCCACAGTGAGTGCCTTTGTTTCTAGTTATCGAAACCTTCAGCTCCCATCTTAGATAATCTGATTCTATTGTTCTGTAGAAATAAGGATTTATCTTTTCTTCTTCTATATAATTTTGTTGGTGGAAGCTTACAGACTTTATTATGTTGCCAGCCTGAGGATTACGAGCCTCCCTTCTTTAAGGGTTGTGTTGAGAATGAGGCCGTAAATATATGGAACAAGAACCCCTTGAAGATGGAAGTGGGGAATGTCAATAGCAAGCATCTTGTGCTAGCTTTGAAGGTAGTGGAAATTACAGCATCTGTCCAGAACTCTTTTGGGGTCTTTTTGATCTAGTTCTCATGTTTGCTTTGTTTATGCAGGTTAAGAGTGTCCTTGATCCATGTGATGCTAACAGTGATGATGACAAGATGAGCATGGGTCATGTGTCGGACCAAGAAGACTTTACGGACACCGAGGTAACGGCCCAAAGAAATTAGATAACTGATAGTTTCAATAACAATATCTTTTGTTTGCTCTTTTTTTGGTTACGGACATGTGGTACCTCCTTTTTGCATGAAAATGTTCATGCTTAGACATAGTGTATTTCGTTTTTTTGTAATCTAAAGTATTTCCTGACATACATAATGGTAACATTTACCCATGATGCTCTTATACCTGTTTGCCCTGAATTGCAATGTTTTGATCTCTGTTCACTTAACATGTTTAATTATCAGTACCAATATATGTTCCTGTATTTGCATGGGTAAACTGTTCTTGGTGTTTAATCGAAGAAATATATTGCATGATCTAAATTGTATATGTATGTGTTTGACAAAACATTATAGGAAAATATAAATGTATTTTTTCGTGAATTCTGTGCTTCACTCCGTGCTCCAATTTGATATGACGTTGATAGGTTTTCTATTGCTGAAGCATTGGGCTATTTCACGATGTATCTATATGATCTGGTGAAAATCATAGCATAGTGCATAGTTTTAAGTTATTCATACAGCTATTTGGATAACGTTGGTGATCTGTTGACCAAACAGACAACGAATTTGCTCCGGATTGCTATATACAACATCAGCTACATCAGAGGCCTATTCCCTGAGAAGTACTTCAATGATAAGTCTGTTCCGGCACTAGGTCAGGACAGGTGCCCAGTATATATATGTAACATCTACATTCTCGTGACATTTATTAGCTCAAAGTCTCATACAACCTTATATTTGTTGCAGAGATGAAGATTAAGAAGCTGATGCCCATGGATGCTGAATCCAGGAGGTTGATTGATTGGATGGAGAAAGGTAATATATGTCTTAGACAACTTGAGTTCATTCAATTAGTTTACTGTTTTATGATTATATACTTTAGATGTGATTTTCTTATGTGCTTATCTGATTAACTTTCCGATTCTAGGTGTCTATGATGCCTTACAAAAGAAATATCTCAATACCCTTCTCTTCTGTATATGTGAGAAGGAGGAAGGCCCAATGATTGAAGAGTATGCCTGTGAGTATCACCGGCTGGAGTTTGCTAGCGTGTAGCGTATTAAGTTGGACTGACATGAATGATGGATTATATGCCCTACATTTGCTTATCATGTGTCATAATTATCATGCAGTCTCATTTAGCTACCCCAACACAAACGGGGAGGAAGTTGCAATGAACATGAGTCACACAGGGAGCAAAAAGAATACTGCCACATTCAAGTCAAATGCAGCAGAAGTCACTCCTGATCAGATGAGGTGCAATCTTGCATACCCCCTTTTGGATGCTAGGATTTGTTTTTCTTGTTAGTCTTTTGTGCTCCAAAGAGTGAATCTGTGAAGGGTGTTTTTATGTGCACCGTAGTCATCATAGTAAAGTAGAACTGCATGCAGACTGGTTTGATTTCAAAGACGTGGCCTCATAAAGTGAAGAGGCATAGGAGTTCAGTGTTCTGTTTTTGTCTATGACAGTGTGTGAAAACTTAAGTTAAAGAGGATCCACTTACTAATTCACAATTAGTACTAGTTGAATTTATGAGTTGCTGTTAGTTTTCCTGCCTGACTTGCAAAATTCTAGTACTGAAGGTATAAAATAGTTGAGGTTTCAATGTGGTTTTGTCATATACATCCTGCAGATCAGTTTGTGAATTGCTATTCATTGGGTTCATATGTGCATGTTATTGTTAACATAAACATTGTCAGCTGTAACCAGTGGTAAAATGGTAATATCCTGATGTGGCAATGGTTTCCTTTTAGGAGCTCTGCTTGTAAGATGACCAGAACGCTGGCTTCAGTTATGAGGGCCTTGGACCAATTGCCCGAGGAGGTAATTTTGGAATTCTGTATTTTTTGGTTACATGGATTGTGTCGTGCTGATTTTGTCGCTTGTTAACCAATCTAATGAAGCTGCTATACTATGATGATGTCACAGTGAGGGCCTTTGTTTCTAGTTATTGAAATATGCAGCTGCCATCATACATAACATGATTCTTGTGTTTTGTAGAAATAAGGATTTAGTTTTCTTCTTCTATATAACTTTGTTAGCCTTACAGATTTTATTATGTTGCCAGCCTGAGGATTATGAGTGTCATTGCAGGCACTATGCTTTGTTAATGAAATTGGCATGGGGAAGCCAACCAATGCACTCCCAGTGGATAATAGTGCCTGCATTACATTCTCCTTACCACTGAAACAAAAAGCAGTGAGTAATCTTCTTCATGTACTTTTGCTTGTCACTGAAGTTCTTCCTCATGTTTTTCTGCTTTGTCATTGAGGAAGTGTTTGGACCATAGCACGTTAAGTATTTTCATTGACATCACAGGGGGCATCAGATTCCGCGCCTTCTAAGCCACTAAGCGAAGCAAGAAAAGGGAAAGAATCTTCTAACATTGGCTCTGCAACAGATGTTTCGCTAAGAAAGGCTGCTGCAAATAGCTCCGCTGGAGATGGAGATGATCCTAACAAAGGAAACACACCTGATATTTCCAATAACGATGCTGTTCCGTTCCGCACGCGGGTCATTGTAAGGACCATTGCTGACTTGGCCGGGTTAGATCCTGCTCAAGTAATACTTATCCTAGCTGACGCCGGTTCAATGGAAGAAATGATACAGTTATCAACAGTAGCAAATGAAAGAGGATTTATATTTGAAAGAACAGAGTCCTTGCAGCATGTGTCCTTGAGAGTATCAATGGATAGGTATGTACAGGCGCAAGCTGGTCTACAAGATGCAGTTGAGAACTTGGATCCAGATCATAACCAGCTTGATGAAGAGGAAGAACAAGATGATGATGAAGAAGAACCTGCTCTTGCTCAGCAAGTAAATGAAGATGAAGTGCAAGATGATGAAGAAGCAGATGATGATGATGATAAAATAAACTCTCAGGTTGCCGATCCAGATTACATACCCGAAGAGTCAAAGGGTGAAGATGATGATGATTGATATCTTGTGGATCTTGAGGAAGAAGAAGCTGCTCCTGCTCAGCATGGAGAACAAGCACATGAAGCAGCAGCTCATCAAGCAAATGAAGATGAAACACAAGATAATGAAGAAGCAGGGGAAGATGATGATGATGATGATGAACCAGATTCACAGCTTGCAGATCCGGATTATATGCCAGAAGAAGAAGAAGAAGAATAAGAGGAAGAAGAAGAAGAAGAACAAGATGATGATGAATAAGAAGCTGCTCCTGCTCAGCAAGTAAATGAAGATGAAGTGCAAAATGATGAATAAGCAGAGGAAGATGATGATGATGATCACGAAGAAGCTGCTCCTACTGAGCAAGTAAATGAAGATGAAGTGCAAGATGATGAAGAAGCGTAGGAAGATGATGATGATGATGATGATGATGATGAAGAAGCTGCTCCTGCTCAGCAAGTAAATGAAGATGAAGTGCAAGATGATGAAGAAGCAGACGATGATGATGATGAAATAAACTCTCAGGTTGCCGATCCAGATTACATACCCGAAGAGTCG
>NC_053026.1:485024493-485146678 GCF_003073215.2 Triticum urartu
AAGGGGGGACGGGGGGGGGGGGGGGGGGGGGGGTTAAAATAAGATGACCCTTGAGTCTGCAGAACCCAAGGGAAAGAAAAGGCTAGGTGGAAAATGGTAAAACCAAGGTTGGGCATTGCTGGAAAAGCTTTAATCAAGGCGAACTATCCAGGGGTTCCCATTATAACCCAACCACGTAAGGAACGCAAAATCCGGGAACATAACACCGATATGACGGAAACTAGGGCGGCAAGAGTGGAACAAAACACTAGGCGAGAGGCCGAGCCTTCCACCATTTACCAAGTATATAGATGCATTAAGATAACATAGCAATATAATGATATCCCAACAAGTAAATAAATGTTCCAACAAGGAACGGCCTCCAATCTTCACCTGCAACTAGTAATGCTATAAGAGGGGCTGAGCAAAGCGGTAACATAGCCAATCAACGGTTTGCTAGGACATGGTGGGTTAGAGGTTTGACATGGCAATTTGGGAGGCTTGAAAGCAAATGGTAGGCATCGTAACAATGGCATAGCAAAAGAGCGAGCAAACTAGCATAGCAAAGATAGTAGTGATTTCGAGGGTATGATCATCTTGCCTGCACAGTTGTCAGAGTTGACTGGATCCTCGAAAGCAAAATCAACGGGCTCCTCGTTAGCGAACTCGTCTCCCGGCTCTACCCAACAACACAAGCAAGCAACAAGGATACAATCAACCACGTGCAAGGATCAAACAAGATGATGCAAAGATGATATGCTAAGCGGGATGCGATGCGGGATGCAAAATGCAAGATATGACAGGAAATGCATGAACCTGGCCTCAACTTGGAAATCCAAGTGTGCCACTGGAAAGATGGGATGCAATCTCTTGAAAATGATATAAAGAACGTCGGAATCGGAGTTACGGTTTGGAAATGGCAAGCGATTCAGAAATGACACCGGTCTGCGATTTACAGCAAGTAGGCATCTTAATGCAATGGAATGAACATGCTACAGCACCCAAACATGACAACAAAATACATGGCAGGGATTCATTCAAGATGCTTAACAAAAGTCTAGCACTGAGCTGCGGCCAAATCATCCATTAACAGGTTCAAACAAGCATGGCAAAAATGCATATGACAAACAGATTTCAGACAGTGAAATTAACACTTGTCTGGAATTTCAGATCAGGTAGCCCTCTTCGGAGCAACAAAACTATATGGTACATGACCTGAACATGGCAAAGTAAGGCATGGCATGGAGCTACTCAAAGAGCTTAAAAAAAGTCCCTTAGTGACCTTGAGCAAATAGGGATCAGAAAATACAATTGCAAGCATGTGAACATAGCAAAAACATAATCAGTTTTCAGACTTAGTGAAAACTGGCACATGCTGAAATATAACTCAAGTAGGCATGCTTACGAGCTCGATGCACTCACTACGGTGCAAGTCATGAAAAAACAAGCATACATCCATCAAGAAGTCACAAAATGCAAGCTAGACATGGCAAGAACAATGGCATAGCATGCACGGATCAACTACAACATCATCGGCAAAATTGCAAACAAGTTGACAATCTGCCCAGATTCACAAAGTAGCAAAAGTAGAGCTCGATTGACTCAACCTAGGGTGCTCCATAATTGCAAACAAAGGCATGGATGGAGAGAGCACTACAATATTAACAAAACATCCTTCCTGATCATCCTCAAAAGAGGCACGGATCACTAGCAAACAACATGAACATATGACATCATGAGATAAACAGCTCCAGGACTTAGTGAAATTACTAAGTCCCTGAAAACAGAATTAGCAAGTGCACCACTTTGCAAGCTTGCACAAGTCACCCCACACATTACAAAAATACATGGGTTGCACCTCTGGGAAGATGACAAAACCCTTAACAAAACACATGTAGAGCATTAGGGCATATCATGCACACATTAATCATGGCAAAAATGGCAAAAACCTAAATGGGGTAGCAGATCTGACAATTAACTCAAGTAGCCCTGTTCTAACAGCATTTCGGGCATCAAGATGAACTCAAATGAAAATGATTCAATGGAATGAAATGATGTACTCTCTGAGATGAACATTTTGATATGCTATATGCAAGAATCGGAGCTACGGATGCAAAGTTATGGCAGGGGAAAGTATGCAACATGAGCTAGGGTGTTTGAGAAAAGTCAACCTCCGAATTTCTAGATCTGAGATTTGCACGCGGATCGAGGATGGCGCCGGCGATGGGGCGCGGCGTCGCCGGCCGGCGAAGGGCGGCGCTCGAGGAAGAGGAGCCGGGCGCGGGCGCGACGTGGGAGGAGGGCGACGGCCGGCGCGGGCTCGCGGGGGCCCTCCTTGGGCCTGGCGGGCCGCGGCGGTGGAGGCGGTGGCGTTGCCACGTGGCGCGACGGGAGTGGGCGTCGGCGATGTCCGGTGCGGCACGGACAATGTCCGACGCGCGGAGATGATTTTTAGGGTTTCGGAGGTAGGAGGAGATCCGAAAATCGGGGGGCCTTTAAATAGGCATAGAGGGAGCTAGGAGAGTCCAAATGAGGTGCGGTTTTCGGCCACGCAATCGTGATCGAACGCTCTAGATGATGGAGCAGAGTTAGGTGGGTTTTGGGCCAAATTGGAGTGGTGTTGGGCTGCAACACACACGAGGCCTTTTCGGTCCCTCGGTTAACCGTTGGAGTATCAAACGAAGTCCAAATGATACAAAACTTGACAGGCGGTCTACCAGTAGTAAACCAAGGCCGCTTGGCAAGTCTTGGTCCAATCCGGAAATGTTTAATCCCCACACATGAAAGAAAGCTAGAAATGGCCATCGGAGGAGAACGAAGCGCCGGAATGCAAAACGGACAACGGGGAAAAAGCTCGAATGCATGAGACGAACACGTATGCAAATGCAATGCACATGATGACATGATATGAGATGCATGACTACGACAACAACACATGGAGACAAAGACCCGAACCCGAGGAAATAAATATAACTTAACGCCGGAAACGGCAAGAGTTGGAGTACAAATTGGGAAAGTTACATCCGGGGTGTTACACCTCAGCACTTCAGGCGTCAGGTCCTCTTCCTGGAGCCTCATACGATCATCACGCCCGCTAATGGGCCACATCCGGTGGGAGTGGCGTTGGAGTGGAGCAATGCGGCGTAGCAGGAACTCCTTCACCACCTTGGGCGCTGTCACACCAAGCGCCCTCAAGAACGCGAAGCGGTGCCAGACGAAGACGAGCCGGGGGCTCTCAAGCGTCTCCTGGCCCCAGCCCGAATTGGGGACAGCAGGCGAAGTTGGCTCCGATAGCAGGGGGCTGGGCACCCCTACATCCACATACAGCCACCGCTCGCGGAACCCAGCCTCGGGCGGAGGGAGCTTGAAGTCAATCCCTGAGGCCGCTGTCTCAGATGCGGCAGCGAAGCTCACGCACGCCGAGCATTGGGTAGGATCGACAAGGCGCAGAGAGAAGAAGTGGCGCAGCAAGGCAACCGAAGGAAGGATGCCCATCATTGCCTCACAGACAAAGGCGAAGACAGAGAGAAGGGTGATGGATTTAGGACTCAGATGCATCATATGGATCTGATAGTGGGAAAGCACGGCATTGAAGAAATCGGAGAAAGGGGGAACCAGACCCGCCCACAGGGCATCAACAAAATACTGGACCTCGGTGGCTATCCTGCCGATGGAGAAGAGAGACGCGGGCCAAGCCGTCGTCCTCCCGCATTCGTTGAAGATAGTGGCTAGAGCCGAGCTGACCTTGCCCAAGCTCTCGGCGGGGGCCGCCAACGGCGGCGAGCAAGGCGGAGGGATGGGTTTCTTCCCTCTTTCCTTCTTCGTCGGAGCCATGGTGATGGGAAGGAGGGGGGAAGATTCGAGATTGGATTGGAAGTAGGAGCTGGAGTTCGAGAGGAGGAAGGATGGAGGATGCTCGAGCAACAGAAAGGGGGGCGGCTGTGTACGATTACGAGTCCGCCTAGCAGGGCGCAAAATAAGGGGGGCGTGGGGGAACAGTGCCGCCCATGTCCAATCAACCGCCACGTGGCGCCTAAGGCCGCAGGCTGTTACGGCCCGCAGCGCTTCGCCCTTGCCCTTTCGCCTCTCATCACGGCCAAGTCCGGGAGCGCCTTGGGCCCGGGGGCTACTATCGGCGTTCTGGCAATGGGGGTCCCCAGACTTGCCTGCCTGCGGCCCGCGGCGTGGCTCAAAGGGGGCCCCAGCACGGCCCATCTTCATCAACACAGACCCAAGACCCTCGTGAGGGGCCAAGCCTCGCGGGGCGGATGACACGGAGCTTCCTCAGGCACGGCCTCATCAGGCTGGCTCGCGAGGAGGCGGAGAGATCAAGCCGGGGTACCTCACGAGGTGCCCATGACACAAGCCATGACGACCAAGGGCTCCAGGTGGGCGCCAGGCGGGCGCCAGCCCGCCCAGTGTCCTCCTTTCCTCTTTGGTGCAAAGGGAGCAAGCGCAGGCGAGAGCATCAAGAAAAGGCACCTGTTTCGGTGCAACGAGACCAAGACCAGTCCAACGGCAGGGAAGAAGTCATTGTGGAGCCCAAGCTAGTGTCACCACCAGAGCCTTTGGCAGGCGAGGACCAACTTTAGTCAGGATAAGTGTACCAGATGTTCCCCTTCAAAATGGCCAATTGTTGGCGCCCTTCCCGCTCAATATTTGGGAAGAGGCCCAGGGCCTTTGCCTATAAATAGGACTAGCCACCCCCAGGGTAGAGGGACAGAGAAATCGGAGAGAGACAATTGGGATCAGATCGAGTAGCATCGATCAGAGGGAGAGAGAGAAGAAGGGTGACTGAACTCCACCTAGCAGTTCATCCGCCCAGCCAAGAACCGGCCCTCGCGAGGCTGTTCTCCCTTGTATGGCTCATCATCATCGGCCCAAGAGGCAATCCACCACACCAAACTAGAGTAGGGTATTACACCACAACGGTGGCCCGAACTAGTATAAACCCTGTGTCTCTTGTGCTAATTCTTTCGATAGCTTAGATCCGAGCGAGGCGGCGGGGTGCAGGTAGGTACAAGCCGAGATCTCCGCGCGCACCCCAGAGTTCGAACCTCAAGGGTCTGCCAGAACCCGAAACTCGACATTTGGCGCGCCAGGTAGGGGTGCGCCGGAATCCACCTTCTACCACTTCGTGCCCCGTCGCGTCGTCATCACCATGTCCGGCGACCAGGCGGGCAACCCAGATCCATGGGCGGCGTGGCCCACCCGCGTAGAGCCGCTCACCTCGGGCGACCCCATGCCCCAGGCAGCTCGCGGTCCGCAGGGAGCTGCGGGCCGCGGGCGACGCGGACAGGCTTCGACAGCTCTCACACTGAGGCAAGCGCGGTCGGCAGCAAGGGCCTCCAACCACGCCGCGACCACGACACCGTACACCCGCCGGGAGCAGGCGAAGTTGAGGGCCGCGCTCACGGTGGCCCGAGAGCTGCTGCAGTGCAGGCTGCTGGAAGGCGGCCGCGACGTGCTGCTGGAGCGGGTCGCCGAGCTCCTGGGCTTTGCCGCCTCGGGGGCTCACCCCTTCTGCACCCAGCTCCCGCCTCAAGCCCTGGGCAGCCCGCGCGGGGGCTCCGCGCATGCCCGCGGGCTCCAAGGCTACTCCAACGCCACGAGGCTGTCGGCACCGGACCGGCGGCGGCGCTGCCCCCGCCCCCGGTCCGCGAAGAAGAAGGACTCGACGTGACCCACGGCCCTAGTGGACAGCCGCGCTACCACCCCACGGTGGGCGCGTCAAGCAGAGCTGCATGGCATGCGGAGCACTACGGCGTGGCCTTTGGGATGACGGCGCCAGAAGAATACGTGCCCCACATGATGGACCAAGGGCACCCTCACGAGGGCGAACAAGGATCGCTCCTCAGCCCAAGCTGGGGGGATGAGGCGCCAGAAGCTGAGCTCTTCCAGGAGCCCCGGGACGGCCCCACTGGCCAAGCTGGAGGCAACAATTATCGGGTACCGCTAATTTCTTATGAGCAGGCATACGCTAATCATGGATCGCATGAGGTGCAGGTCGGCACAGCGAGCAGCTGCCCCGCTCCCACAGTCTCCTACCCCTTGGGAGGAGGGCGTAGGGGGCTGCATGAGAGGGGCAGAGATACGACGTCACCACGCGGCGTTCGGAGCAAGGCGTTCTCAGGAGGTAGGCCCTCTACTGGGGAGGTGCCTCAGAGCCTGCCCCTGGCGGAGGACCCGTGGTCGTCGGGGGAACCGCTGGCGACCGCTCTACCCCATCGACGGCGTCCTGGTTTCCGGTCGTCGTTGATGGCACTAGGGTGTGGCACAAGGCGGGGCCCTCATCTGGTGATACGAAGCAAGGCTGGTACCTGTGAAGAAGGCCCAGTGCATGTGAAGCTCGCCGCCCCGTGACACTCTCACGTAATAATGAGTGGGGCTGTACACACCCTGGACTCTCAGGGGTGCCGGCCTCAGGCCCTGGGGCTCCCTCCCACGCCCAGTGGACAACACTTAGCTCCGCGCTGGTGAGAAGACGTCCAAGACTAGATTAGGTGCCGGACGCGGCCTTTTATCTGCTTTCATTGCTTCTCCCTTTGGTTGTCACTTTCCCCCGCTGGATTTAAGTTGGATTCAAATTTGAGATTTGCGTGTATTCGGGGAGGGGTGCTTAGTCTCGTTCGAGCAATTTCTCGCGTTTTGGTTACCACTTCGCCTTAGCTGCCTCCCCTCGTCAGCCCCTCGCGAGCCGGGTCAGGCCTAGCCTGCGCGCAGCCCAGACTACCGCCGCCGCGTCCTCTCAGGAGGGTTTTTCACTGCAGATCCTACGGATTCGATCAGGGAACACTTGGGACACCACAGCCTCCCACGGGCTACCTCAGGGCCCGCACGGGACGAAGGTAAACTAGCCAACCAGCGCGTCGCTTAGCCAGCCACTTGGCACGGGTGCATGTGCAATGTAACATCTACTAATACGATGAACACAAGTCTTACATGAGGGGCTCCCCCTCCCAAAATGCTCTCACAGCCATCAGGCCAAAACCTGAGTTCTATCCATGTAGGGTAAGGAAACAGGAACGATGCGGAATCAGTCGGATAAATCCCCCAATGCATCCTTAGGAGCACCTCCCGAACTGTCGCTGGCGTCGCTGGGCTCGTCATCGCTGTCTGCATTGCCGCCAGCAGCGTCAGGGCCGTTCACCACACCACCCTCGTCGGCAGCCACGATCACGTCATCGTTGTCTGAAGCGAAGGCCCTGACAACAGCATCCACATTGTCCTCCACCCAGTGCGCCAGGTCGTCTCGGACGGCCTGGGGACTGGGGCGATGTCGGCATCGAAATCGAAGTGGGGATCCATGTTCCAGAGATGGCTGAAGACACAGGAAAAGGCACGCCCGAGCAGGGCGTGGCTCCTCTCCTCCACCAACATGTCGGCCCTGGCCGACCGCGCCTCCAGCTGCGTCACCACGGCGGTGAAGAACTGAAGGTTGCCAGCATAGTTGATTGCGTGCGGCTCGCCAACGGCCGCCTCACAGATGTTTCCCAAGGCTGTGTTGGCTCTCTCCCGGAGCGTGGTGAGCATGGGGCTATGCTCATACTCCAGGACCTGCCGCTGACGTATCTCGTCCGCATTCTGGCGTGCGACAGCCTCAGCCTCCTCCACCTGCTGGCGAAGACGGAGCACCTTGGCCTGGGAGGTGGTTGAATCCCCTTGCGCTACCTCAAGGGCGGCCCGAGAAGCGTCGGCCCGCCGCGTCGCTTCCTCCAGCTTGGCCCTCAAGGCAGTAGTCCTACCTTCAGCCTCGGCCCAGATCAACCCCATCCTCCCCTCGAACTCGTGCTCGAGGTCCAAGTGCGCCATCGCCACCCGACGCCCAACCTCCTCCAGGACACGGGCTTCCCGTGCAGCGACATCATCCTCCGCCTACGTCACCAAGCGCTCCCTCGTCTCTAGCCGGTCGTACTCGCGGGTGCGTTGGGCGGCTTCCAGCGTCAACGCCTCCTCACACTTCTGGGGCTCTGCTGGGTCGCCAGAGGCCACCTTCATCGACGCGAGAGCCGCCTCGCGCAGCTCCACTTGCTCCTCTAGTGAGTGGCACCAGGCCAGGAGCTCCCGAGCCCGCTCCTCCGCCGCCTCTCGTCGTCGGTCAGCTTCCCGGGCCTCCTCAGCGGCCTGAGATCGGGCCTCCTGAGAGGCCTCTAGCGACGCCTTCGCCTCTTCATCATCAAGATCGCGTTGATGGCGTGCAAGGGCGATGGCACCCTCCAGCTCGCGCCTATCTGCAGCCAGGCGCAGGCCCTCGGCGTCGAGGTGCGAGTCTTCATCAGCAAGCTCCTCCCCAAGCAGGTTCACCGCGTCAACCGCCCTTCGAGGAATCCTTGGCGACGAGCGCGACGCTCCAGGGCGCGCTCTAGCACGTCTTCCACACCATCATCTGCCCCAAGCAAGCGCCGGGGGCCACAAATCAGCGCTCCCCCTCCGGGCAGGGGGCTGGGGGCTGGCACCCTCGCAACGGCCAGGCGCGCCACGCCAGAAGCCCGGCCTGGAGCCAGCCCGCCTCCAGATGAAGGGCGCAGGGAGCGCCTCAACCAGTCGCAGTCCACGACCAGACGAGAAGCCCACGACAGGCTGGCTATGCCACGAGAAGGCCCACGAAGGAAGATCACGGGGTACGCAGGACCTCGATGCACCTCGGGACGATTCGCCCCACCGATCGCCCTCACCACGAGGGCTGTGCTTCTCGGAGCACTTGAGGACAGCAGAGGGGGCGAAGCCAAGGGGGACAGCACCTCAGCCTCCTCCGCGAGCTCGGCCGGAAGGGGCCTGCGGAGCAAGGATCAGTAAAAGCAATAGGAGGATCGGGACCTGGAAAAGGAGAAGGCTTACTCATCTGTGGCGAAGTACTTCCTACGCTTAAGCAGGCGACAAGGGTAATCGTCGCCCAGGGCCTCCATTTTCTTCCGGATGGCCTCAAAGTCCACGCGGAAGCGGCCCAAGAGTTGAGCGCAGGGATCAACCTGCGACGAAGACGGAGCGTCAAGGCGATCCGCGTCAGGGGCGCCTGCCTGATGCGCGCTGCCAATCGCCTCGCCCAGAGAAGCAGCTGGAGCCTCAGGAGCCTTAGCCGCAGGCGCTGAGGGCAGCTGCTCGCCCCCCTCAGCCTCAGCGGCACGGGCCCCAGGAGCTGCTCCCTCATGAGGATCTCCCGGCTTTGTCACCCCGCCGGGAGCCCGCTCGGCGTCTGGCGCCTCAGGCCTCCCTGCTCCGCCACTTGAGGAAGAGTCGCCTTGGCCGACTGGAAGGGCAGTCACCACCACTAGGTTCTCGCGAGGCCCCTGGAGGCCGTCGGGGCATGGCCCCCACTCATCGAAGATAGGCATCTGATTCACAAGGTCGCCCCTGTTCCGGCAGAGGTACAACAAGGCCCCTCCCCGCTGGATGCTGCCAGGCTTGGGGTCCCCAGTCAGGATCAAGAGCACTGTCCTCATGTAAAACCCTCGATGCGACTATATCTCCCACGTGTCGAGGCACGACTTAGAGGCATAATCGCATTGAAGGCATATGTCGCAAGTTAGGCAATCTTCACAACATCCCATGTAATATGAATAATAAAGGCGAGATAACATAGTTGGCTTACACTCGCCACGTCAATCAAGTACATAAATAACATTAAATCATCCAAACACTCATGGCCCGTCTACGGCGCCAAAATAAAAGAGAACCCAACATGCGACAACGGTCCCGTTCACCCCCAACTGGGCACCACTACTCATCATCGGGAAAGGAAACATAGTAAAGTTGAGATTCTTCGTCGAACTCCCACTTGAGCTCAAACGCGTCTCCTGGAGCGGAATCATCAGGCCCTGCATTTGGTGTAATAGTAATCTGTGAGCCACAGGGACTCAGCAATCTCGCACCCTCGCGATCAAGACTATTTAAGCTTATAGGTATGGCAAGGTAAATATAAGTGGAGCTGCAGCAAGCGACTAGCAAGTATGGTGGCTAACTTATTCGCAAAAGAGAGCGAGAAGAGGAGGCAAAGCGCGAGCGAGAAACTAGAGAGCAAGCTGTGCAAACATTACTCCAACACCGTGTCCACTTCCTGGCTTCCGCCGAGAAGAGGCCATCACGGTAACACACTCAATTGATTCATTTTAATTAAGTTAAGGTTCAAGTTATCTACAACGGGACAATAACAAATTCCCATCTGCCCATAACCGCGGGCATGGCTTTCAAAAGTTCAAATCCCTGCAGGGGAGTCCCAACTTAGCCCATGACAAGCTCTCACAGTCAACGAAGGAATAGACCTCCTCCCAAGATGTTCCGATCAGACTCGGTATCTCGGTAATTCAGGACACTTCGACAGGTTAAAACAAGACCAGCAACACCGCCCGAATGTGCCGACAAATCCCGATAGGAGGTGCACATATCTCTTTCTCAGGGCACACTCAGATAAGCAATCCGTACAACTAAAACCATCCCTCGAGTTTCCCCGAGGTGGCGCTGCAAGGGGCCCTAGTTTGGACCAACACTCAGAGGAGCACTGGCCCGGGGTGGGGGGTTAAAATAAGATGACCCTTGAGTCTGCAGAACCCAAGGGAAAGAAAAGGCTAGGTGGCAAATGGTAAAACCAAGGTTGGGCATTGCTGGAAAAGCTTTAATCAAGGCAAACTATCCAGGGGTTCCCATTATAACCCAACCGCGTAAGGAATGCAAAATCCGGAAACATAACACCGATATGACGGAAACTAGGGCGGCAAGAGTGGAACAAAACACTAGGCGAGAGGCCGAGCCTTCCACCCTTTACCAAGTACATAGATGCATTAATATAACATAGCAATATATTGATATCCCAACAAGTAAATAAATGTTCCAACAAGGAACGGCCTCCAATCTTCACCTGCAACTAGCAACGCTATAAGAGGGGCTGAGCAAAGCGGTAACATAGCCAATCAACGGTTTGCTAGGACATGGTGGGTTAGAGGTTTGACATGGCAATTTGGGAGGCTTGAAAGCAAATGGTAGGTATCGTAGCAATGGCATAGCAAAAGAGCGAGCAAACTAGCATAGCAAAGATAGTAGTGATTTCGAGGGTATGATCATCTTGCCTGCACAGTTGTCAGAGTTGACTGGATCCTCGAAAGCAAACTCAACGGGCTCCTCGTTAGCGAACTCGTCTCCCGGCTCTACCCAACAAGACAAGCAAGCAACATGGATACAATCAACCACGTGCAAGGGTCAAACAAGATGATGCAAAGATGATATGCTAAGCGGGATGCTATGCGGGATGCAAAATGCAAAATATGACAGGAAATTCATGAACCTGGCCTCAACATGGAAATCCAAGTGTGCCACTGGAAAGATGGGATGAAATCGCTTGAAAACGATATAAAGAACGCCGGAATCGGAGTTACGGTTTGGAAATGGCAAGCGATTCAAAAATCACACCGGTCTGCGATTTACAGCAAGTAGGCATCTTAATGCAATGGAATGAACATGCTACAGCACCCAAACATGACAAAACAATACATGGCAGGGATGCATTCAAGATGCTTAACAAAAGTCTAGCACTGAGCTGCGGCCAAATCATCCATTAACAGGTTCAAACAAGCATGGCAAAAATGCATATGACAAACAGATTTCAGACTTAGTGAAATTAACACTTGTCTGGAATTTCAGATCAGGTAGCCCTCTTCGGCGCAACAAAACTATATGCTACAGGACCTGAACATGGCAAAGTAAGGCATGGCATGGAGCTACTCAAAGAGCTTAACAAAAGTCCCTTAGTGACCTTGAGCAAAAAGGGATCAGAAAATACAATTTCAAGCATGTGAACATAGCAAAAACATAATCAGTTTTCAGACTTAGTGAAAACTGGCACATGCTGAAATATAACTCAAGTAGGCATGTTTACGAGCTCGATGCACTCACTATGGTGCAAGTCATGACAAAACAAGAATACATACATCAAGAAGGCACAAAATGCAAGCTAGACATGGCAAGAACAATGGCATAGCATGCACGGATCAACTACAACATCATCGGCAAAATTGCAAACAAGTTGATAACCTGCCCAGATTCACAAAGTAACAAAAGTAGAGCTCGATTGACTCAAGCTAGGATGCTCCATAATTGCAAACAAAGGCATTGATGGATAGAGCACTACAATATTAACAAAACATCCTTACTGATCATCCTCAAAAGAGGCACGGAGCACTAGGAAACAACATGAACATATGACATCATGAGATAAACAGCTCCAGGACTTAGTGAAATTACTAAGTCCCTGAAAACAGAATTAGTAAGTGCACCACTTTGCAAGCTTGCACAAGTCACCACACACATTACAAAAATACATGGGTTGCACCTCTGGGAAGATGACAAAACCCTTAACAAAACACATGTAGAGCATCAGGGCATGTCATGCACACATTAATCATGGCAAAAATGGCAAAAACCTAAATGGGGTAGCAGATCTGACAATTAACTCAAGTAGCCCTGTTCTAAAAGCATTTCGGGCATCAAGATGAACTCAAATGAAAATGATTCAATGGAATGAAATGATGTACTCTCTGAGATGAACATTTTGATATGCTATATGCAAGAATCGGAGCTACGGATGCAAAGTTATGGCAGGTCAAAGTATGCAACATGAGCTAGGGTGTTTGAGAAAAGTCAACCTCCGAATTTCTAGATCTGAGATTTGCACGCGGATCGAGGACGGCGCCGGCGATGGGGCGCGGCGTCGCCGGCCGGCGAAGGGCGGCGCTCGGGGAAGAGGAGCCGGGCGCGGGCGCGACGTGGGAGGAGGGCGACGGCCGGCGCGGGCTCGCGGGGGCCCTCCCTGGGCCTGGCGGGCCGCGGCGGTGGAGGCGGTGGCGTTGCCACGTGGCGCGACGGGAGTGGGCGGCGGCGACGTCCGGCGCGGTGCGGACAATGTCCGGCGCGCGGAGATGATTTTTAGGGTTTCGGAGGTAGGAGGAGATCCGAAAATCGGGGGGCCTTTAAATAGGCATAGAGGGAGCTAGGAGAGTCCAAATGAGGTGTGGTTTTCGGCCACGCGATCATGATCGAATGCTCTAGATGATGGAGCAGAGTTAGGTGGGTTTTGGGACAAATTGGAGGGGTGTTGGGCTGCAACACACACGAGGCCTTTTCGGTCCCTCGGTTAACCGTTGGAGTATCAAACGAAGTCCAAATGATACGAAACTTGACAGGCGGTCTACCGGTAGTAAACCAAGGCCGCTTGGCAAGTCTCGGTACAATCCGGAAATGTTTAATCCCCACACACGAAAGAAAGCTAGAAATGGCCACCAGAGGAGAACGAAGCGCCGGAATGCAAAACGGACAACGGGGAAAAAGCTCGAATGCATGAGACGAACACGTATGCAAATGCAATGCACATGATGACATGATATGAGATGCATGACAATGACAACAACACATGGAGACAAAGACCTGAACTCGAGGAAATAAATATAACTTAACGCCGGAAACGGCAAGAGTTGGAGTACAAATTGGGAAAGTTACATCCGGGGTGTTACAACACTCCACCACTACGAAAGGATCATAGTAGCTCTTCTGGCGGGATTGGGCTGCTTTGAGGTTATCACGAATGACTTTGCACATTTCTTCTGCTTTTGTGATTAAGTCATTACCCAAAAGCTGATGTTCACCGGTTTCAGACCAGTTGAGAGGGGTACGGCACTTCCTGCCATACAGAATTTCAAAAGGGGCCTTGCCTGAACTTGCTTGAAAACTGTTATTGTAGGAGAATTCAGCATAAGGAAGACAATCCTCCCACTTCATGCCGAAGGAGATCACACAAGCCCTGAGCATATCTTCAAGAATCTGGTTTACACGCTCGACTTGACCGCTTGTTTGAGGATGGAAAGCAGTGCTGAAGCGGATGTTCGTGCCCATGGCCTTCTGAAAAGAATCCCAAAACTTCGAGGTAAAGATGCTGCCACGGTCTGAAGAGATCACTTGAGGAATACCGTGCAGAGAGACAATACGAGAGGTATAGAGTTCCGCCAATTGAGCTGCAGTGATCGACTCTTTGATAGGCAGAAAGTGAGCCACCTTGGTGAGTTTGTCGATGACAACAAATATAGCATCATTGCCACGCTTGGACTTTGGAAACCCAGTCACGAAGTCCATTTCAATGTGGTCAAACTTCCATTCTAGAATGGCAAGAGGTTGGAGGAGACCAGCTGGCCTTTGGTGTTCTGCCTTCACTCTTCTGCAGACATCACATTCATTCACGAATTGAGCGATCTCGCGCTTCATTCGGGTCCACCAATAAGCTTGCTTGAGGTCCTGATACATCTTCGTGCTCCCAGGGTGGATGGAAAGGAGAGAATTGTGAGCCTCGTTCATGATCACTTTACGGAGGTCACCTTTGGGTACAACGATACGATCCTCGAAGAAGAGAGTGTCCTTGTCATCAAGGCGGTAGCACTTGTACTTGGACTGACTCTTGGCAATCCCAATCTTCACCTTTTTCACCATAGCATCAAGAAAGCTGGGCTTGGCGAATCTGGTCTTCTAAGGTAGGAGAGACTTGAAGGTTGGCGAGGAAACCTTGAGGAACAACTTGCAGGTTAAGTTTGCGAAAAGCTTCACAAAGCTCGGGTTGATAAGGCTTAAGAATCAAACTATTGCAGTAAGCCTTCCTGCTCAAAGCGTCAGCAATCACATTGGCTTGCCTGGAGTGTACTCAATACTCGGATTATACTCTTGAATCATTTCGACCCATCGAGTTTGCCTGAGGTTGAGATTAGGCTGAGCGGAGATGTACTTGAGACTCTTGTGATCAGTGAAAATGTCCACTTTTCTTCCCAATAGAAGATGTCTCCAAGTCAAAAGAGCATGCACAACTGCCGCCAACTCGAGATCATGAGTGGGGTAGTTCTTCTCATTAGGCTTCAGCTGGCGAGATGTATAAGCAACAACTTTCTTCTCTTGCATCAAAACTGCGCCAAGACCTTGGAGAGAGGCATCACAAAAGACCTCGTACAGCTTGGATTCATCAGGCGGAGTCAGAACTGGAGCATTGATCAACTTCTCTTTCAAAGTGTTGAAAGCAATATCACACTCCGGAGACCAAACGTACTTGACGTGCTTCTGAAGAAGATTAGAGAGAGGCTTTGCGATCTTAGAAAAGTTTTCAACGAATCTTCGGCAATAGCTTGCGAGACCGAGAAAACTGCGGAGTTGCTTCACGTTCTGAGGAGGCTCCCAATTCACAATTGCAGACACCTTCTCAGGATTCATGGAAATGCCCTTGGCAGAGATGATATGACCAAGATAAAGAACCTCATCAAGCCAAAATTCGCACTTGGACAACTTAGCGTAGAACTGATGTTCTCTGAGCTTATCAAGAACCAAACGCAAGTGCTTGGCATGATCTTCCTTGTTCTTCGAGAAAACCAGAATGTCGTCGAGATAGACCAAAACGAAGTCATTGGTGTAGGCGTTGAAGATGAAGTTCATCATGCGAGAGAACGTCGGAGGAGCGTTGGCGAGGCCAAAAGACATGACAGTGTATTCATATGAACCAAAGCTTGTTCTGAATGCTGTCTTGGGAATATCTTCTTCACGAATGCGAATCTGGTGATAACCCATACGGAGATCAAGCTTGGAGAATACTTGGGCACCTTTGAGTTGTTCGAACAGCTCATTGATGTTGGGAAGTGGGTATTTGTTCTTGATGGTCTTCTTGTTCACTGGACGGTAATCAACACAAAGTCGGTCCGTTCCATCCTTCTTCTTCACAAAAAGAACACCACAACCCCACGGAGAAGAACTAGGCCGGATGAGACCCATTCTTTCTTGCTCATCGAGTTGCTTCTTCAGCTCCTTCAACTCTTCAGGTCCGAGCTTGTAAGGACGTTTGCACACAGGTTCCGTGCCAGGCTCAAGATCAATAACGAATTCAACTGGCCGGTGCGGAGGCATTCCTGGGAGCTCTTCTGGAAAGACGTCTTGATATTCGCAAACGACTGGAATTTGCGAAATAGCATCCAGTTCACCCTTCTATTGAGAGAAAACAGACGGATGGTATCCTCACGAGCGACAAAGAACAATTACATCCTCAGACGAATGAGTCAATTGAATCTGCCTGGCTGCACAATCAAGCTGAGCCTTGTGCTTAGAAAGCCAATCCATCCGAGAATAAGATCAATATCCGAGTCACCAAGAACATTTGGAGAGGACAAGAACTTATAGTCACCCAAAGTGATAGTAACATCCGGAACGCATACTCGAGATGTCATTTGACGGGCCGGAGAGACGATAGCCAACGGCTTCGGCAACACTTGAGTAACAAAATCATGCTTAGATGCAAAAGGTCTCGACATGAAACAATGCGATGCACCAGTGTCAAAAAGAACTTTTGCAGGAATATCATTAATAGGAAGGTTACCCATGATCACATCTGACGAGTCCTCTGCCTGAGCTGCATTCATCAAATTGACCTTGGCATGCTTGGGGTTATGCTTGACCACAGCTGTACTTGCCAATCTGACAGGAGGAGGAGGAGGAAGACGCCTCTGGTTAAGACACTTGTTGGCATAGTGACCCTTCTGTTGGCACTTGTTGCACGTGACCTCTGAAAGCGGACGGTGATACGGAGCAATCGATCTTGGAGCTTGAGACGAAGTCTTGTTCTGAAAGCCAGGGTTGGGGGGGGGGGAAGAACCACTGCCACCTTTACTCTTCTGCTGATACGGCTGACGGAAAAAAGGAGGAGGAAGCCAGAACTTCTGCTGCTTGGCCACTTGAGTAGAGGAAGAAGGAGTAACATCTCTGACTCGCTTCCTGGAAGCATCACACCTCAACTGAGCAGCCTCTTGCTTCAGTGCCATGTTGTAGAACTCATTGTATCTCAAGGGCTCGAAGAGAACAAGAGCGAGCTGAATATCTTCTCTGAGACCACCCCTGAACTGATATATCATGCTCTTCTCATCAGGGACGTCCTGCTTGGCAAAGCGGGCAAGCTTCTGGAACAACTTGTTGTAGTCATAGACAGACAAAGAGCCTTTCTTCAGATTGTGGAATTCCTCACGCTTGCTTTCAACCACGCTCTGAGGAATATGATGAGCTCGGAAATCTCGACGGAAATCATCCCAAGTGATAACACGTCCACCAGAACCACTGCCACCTTTACTCTTCTGCTGATACGGCTGACGGAAAAAAGGAGGAGGAAGCCAGAACTTCTGCTGCTTGGCCACTTGAGTAGAGGAAGAAGGAGTAACATCTCTGACTCGCTTCCTGGAAGCATCACACCTCAACTGAGCAGCCTCTTGCTTCAGTGCCATGTTGTAGAACTCATTGTATCTCAAGGGCTCGAAGAGAACAAGAGCGAGCTGAATATCTTCTCTGAGACCACCCCTGAACTGATATATCATGCTCTTCTCATCAGGGACGTCCTGCTTGGCAAAGCGGGCAAGCTTCTGGAACAACTTGTTGTAGTCATAGACAGACAAAGAGCCTTTCTTCAGATTGTGGAATTCCTCACGCTTGCTTTCAACCACGCTCTGAGGAATATGATGAGCTCGGAAATCTCGACGGAAATCATCCCAAGTGATAACACGTCCACCTCTGGAATCCTTGTACTGCTGGAACCATTCTGCAGCTTGATCTTTGAGTTGGAAGGAAGCAAACTTGACAAAGTCCTCAGGCCTGACGTTACTGCACTCAAAATGCTTACACAGATCCACAAGCCAATCGTCAGCATCGGTTGCCTCAACACAATTGCTGAAAGTCTTTGGCCCGTTAGCAAGGAACTGGTCGAGTGTAGCAAAGTGACTCTGATTGCTGCCTTGATTCCCTTGACTGCCTTGATTGCGCTCTTGAAGAATTTGCATGATTAGCTATGTGTTTGCATTGGTTGAGGCCATCACAGCTTGCCATGCCTCTGGAGGAGGTGGAGGTGGTGGCGGATCAGGATTCGGAGTCGTGCGCGTTGGAGGAGCCATCCTGAAGAGGTTGACCACCATTAGCACATTGACAGATAAATATTGAAGCTGAATCCAACGGAATGAAAATTGCAACATATAGTCTTCAAATCCGAACAAAATGAACGAATGCATTCCTCTTCAAATGGTCACATATCCATAAATTGAGAAGCCACGTAGAATTAAGATAGAGAAATAAATCAACAAGGTACGGATCAAGAACGAATAATCGGTAAGAAATCCCAATCTCAAACCAATATCCGTGGAAGAAGAACTAGAACTACTAGAATTCCCACCTATGAAACTCCCGAAATTTTCCGGTTATGCAATCAGGTGTTGGGGATACAGGCAAGCATAATATCTCACCCAAACTAGCAAATCCTACATCCAGCTGTATCCATCCTTCAACACATAACCAAGAAAACTTCGGAAACCATCTACCTCAACCTTCGAAAAGCATCCGTTATACAAGTTATGGCGATACTCCCGAACTCCCGCCCCAGTACTGGGTGGCGTCGAGGTTATCTCACCAACGAACTGCATAAAAGAGATTTTCGATGTCGGCGAACATATCTCAAGTATTCCAGAATTGCAACGATAAAATTATGATGACAACACCTTAGAGCTCAACTCCCCGGGACACTTCCACTAAACCCCTGACAGGAGGCACCAAGACAATGTTCTCATCATAAGCCATCGGAACGATTCCAAGATACTCGCGTGATCCTAAAATTTTTTTAGTGAAATTTGAGAAGAGAAGAGTCAAAACTCTACGTCAGGATGCCTTACCAGAGCGATGAGGAGACTGGGAAGTAAAAAGAATTCCTAAGCTCTCCGATATATAATTCCTAAATGACTCAAAACATTTTTCTAGACACAACTCGGCTGCTAAAAACGATCAAGCAATGGGGCTCCTAAGGTCGGGGAAGGCTCTGATTACCAACTTCTGGCCCGGGGGGGTTAAAATAAGATGAGCCTTGAGTCTGCAGAACCCAAGGGAAAGAAAAGGCTAGGTGGCAAATGGTAAAACCAAGGTTGGGCATTGCTGGACAAGCTTTAATCAAGGCGAAATATCAAGGGGTTCCCATTATAACCCAACCGCGTAAGGAACGCAAAATCCGGGAACATAACACCGATATGACGGAAACTAGGGCGGCAAGAGTGAAACAAAACACTAGGCGAGAGGCCGAGCCTTCCACCCTTTTCCAAGTATATAGATGCATTAAGATAACATGGCAATGTAATGATATCCCAACAAGTAAATAAATGATGTTCCAACAAGGAACGGCCTCCAATCTTCACTTGCAACTAGCAATGCTATAAGAGGGGCTAAGCAAGCGGTAACATAGCCAATCAACGGTTTGCTAGGACATGGTGGGTTAGAGTTTCAACATGGCAATTGGGATCCTGACAAGCAAAAGGTAGGCATCATAGCATTGGCATAGCAAGAGCGAGCAAACTAGCATAGCAAAGATAGTAGTGATTTCGAGGGTATGATCATCTTGCCTGCACAGTTGTCAGAGTTGACTGGATCCTCAAAAGCAAACTCAACGGGCTCCTCGTTAGAGAACTCGTCTCCCGGGTCTACCCAACAAGACAAACAAGCAACAAGGATACAATCAACCACGTGCAAGACCAAGCAATATGATGAAATGATGATATGCTATGCGGGATGCGATGCAGGATGCAAAATGCAAGAGGTGACAGGAAATGCATGAACCTGGCCTCAACTTGGAATTACAAGGGTGCCACTGGAAAGATGAGATGAAATCTCCTGAAAACGATATAAAGAACGCCGGAATCGGAGTTACGGTTTGGAAATGGCAAGCGTTTTAAGAATGACTCCGGTCTGCGATTTACAGCAAGTAGGCATCTAAATGCAACGAAATAAACATGCTACAGCCACCAAACATGACAACAAAATACATGGCAGGGATGCACACAAGATTCTTAACAAAAAACTAGCACTGAGCTACGGCCAATTCATCCATTATGGGGTTCAAACAAGCATGGAAAAAACGCAAATGCAAAACAGATTTCAGACTTAGTGAAATTAACACTAGTCTAAAATTTCAGATCATGAAGCTCTATTCGGAGCAGCAAAACAACATGATACATGACCTGATTATGACAACGAAGAGCATGGCATGGAGCTACTCAACAAGCTTAACAAAAGTCCCAAAGTGACCTGGGGCCAAAAGGGATCACAAAATATACTAACAAGCACACGAACATAGCTCAAACACAATCAGTTTTCAGACTTAGTGAAAACTGAGACATGCTGAAATATAACTCACGAAGGCATGTAAACAAGATCGATGCACTCACCACGGTGCAAGTCATGGCAAGGAAAGCATACATACATTAAGAAGGAATAAAATTCTAGCTATACATGGCAAGAACAAAGGCATATCATGCACGGATCAACTACAATAACATCGGCAAAATCGCAAACGAGTTGATGATCTGCCCAGAATCACAACGAAGCAAAAGTAGAGCTCGATTTACTCAAGCTAGAATGCTCCATAATTGCAAACAAAGACATGGATGGATAGAGCATAACATGATTAACAAAACTCCTTTACTGATCATCCTCAAAAGAGGCACGGATCACTAGGAAACAAGCAGAACATATGACATCATGAACTAAATAATCCCAGACTTTGTGAAAACTACCAAGTCTCTGAAAACAGATCTACCGGGTGCCTCACTTTGCAAGCTTGCACAAGTCGCCACACACATCCTAAAAATGCATGGGTTGCACCTCTGGAAAGAAGACAAAATCCTTAACAAAACATATGAAGGACTCACAGGCATATCATGCACACAATAATCATGGCAAAAATGACAAAAGTCTAAGATGAACTAGCAGATCTGACAATTTACTCACGAAGCCTCCTTCTAACAGAATTTCGGGCATCAATATGAGCTCAAATGAAAATGATGCAATGGTATGAAATGATGTACTCGTCGAGACGAACATTTTGATATACTATATGTCCAAAACGGAGCTACGGATGTGGAGATACGGCCGGTCAAAGTATGCACAAAAATCAGGGTTCGGGAGAGAAAAGTCAACCGTTAGGGTT
This sequence comes from Triticum urartu, assembly GCF_003073215.2. Lineage (NCBI taxonomy): Eukaryota > Viridiplantae > Streptophyta > Magnoliopsida > Poales > Poaceae > Triticum > Triticum urartu. The sequence goes on from NC_053026.1 coordinate 485,045,474, forward strand.
TTCCAGATCTCAGATCTGAGATGCATGCGGAACGAGGCTCGCCGGAACAGTAGCTCGCCGGACTTGCCGCGGGGAAGGAGAGGCCGGGGTGGAGGAGGCCGAAGGACGCCGGTGGAGGAGGCGGCGGCCGCAGGCGGGGCGAGGCGCGGCCGGCCGGCGCGCGGCGGGCGGCGATGGCGGCGTGGAGGCACGGGCGGCGGCGCCGGCTGCCGGAGTCGGGGAAGAGGCGGGCGGCGGCGGCACGGCTAGGAGCGGGCGGCGGGAGGCACCAGGCGACGGGGCGAGGCGGCTGGGCCGCGGGGGCCGTCCCCGGGCCTGGCGGGCCGCGGCGGAGGAGGGTGGCGACTTGCCAAATGTCGCTCTGCGAGTGGGCGGGCGGCGGCGGCGGACGCGTCCGGCCGGGTCGGACAATGTCCGGCCGGCGCGAGGAGCGGCGCATCTGGAAAAATTAGGGTTAGGGGGGAGTGGAGATCCGGGATTTCGTGGAGGGATCTATTTATAGGCATAAGTGGAGCTAGGAGAGTCCAAATGAGGTGCGGTTTTTGGCCACGCGATCGTGATCGAACGCTCTAGGACAAGGAGCAGAGTTTGGTGGGTTTTGGGCCAAATTGGAGGGGTGTTGGGCTGCAACACACACGAGGCCTTTTCGGTCCCTCGGTTAACCGTTGGAGTATCAAACGAAGTCCAATTGATACGAAACATGACAAGCGGTCTACCGGTAGGAAACCAAGGCCGCTTGACAAGTCTCGGTCCAATCCGGAATTGTTTAAACCCCACACACGAAAGAAAGCTAGAAATGACCACCGGAGGAGAACGAAGCGCCGGAATGCAAAACGGACAACGGGGAAAATGCTCGAATGCATGAGACGAACACGTATGCAAATGCAATGCACATGATGACATGACATGAGATTCATGACAATGAAAACAACACACGGAGACAAAGACCCGAACCCGAGAAAATAAATATAACTTGACGCCGGAAACGGCAAAAGTTGGAGTACAAATTGGGCAAGTTATATCTGGGGCGTTACAGAAGGCTCGTGATGCATGCACGTGAAGTTGTGCCTTTGTTTTCAAGAAGATTTCATTGACACGTTTCCATTGCGGGGGGTCATGGCCTATGAGCTCCATGTGTTTTAGAAGGCATTCGGCCTCATTAATGAACTTATCAGCGACAAGGTGAAGCTTCGGGTTGACGTCGAGAATGTTGCGTAAACAGACGTGAAGCTAAGTTACACACAGTCCCCTTAGGAGTGGAGGCACAGAAGTGCCTCTATGGTGTTTTAAGCAGTTGGGGCATGGTTGTACGTGTCATTGACGGACAACCGTGCCTCTGTTTTTCGTAGTGTTTTTGCCTGAGGGACACAGATGTAGAACACGGTTCTCCAAGGAGAAGAAGCACGTAAGTACCTCTGTATTCAAAATGTTTACCAAAGTGATCCATACGAACGTTTTTCATACCGTGTGTGCAATGCTTTGTTAGAACATTGTGCACTGCATTTAAGAACATTCTTTAATTGTTGTCCCTAAAATTCCACGGTGCATCCACAAAGATACTAGTGCACTGCATGCTCGTCCTTTTTGTGGACTGCTATGTGTACCTGCTCTGTGCGTTACGCTAATCGTATACTATATGTACTGTGTTTATATTTTTCAGTGCACTGCAATATATTCTACTAATAGATAACTCCAACATTGCACTGGAAATAAACTTGTTCAAAAGATATGTAAATTGCAAGAAAACTACAAGGTTAACTGCGACACAAGCAAACCTAAATTTATAACAAGCAAACGACAATCTTGAGAGAAAGCAAATCTAATGAGAAATCTAGAATGGCATGAGCAATCTTGTAGATACTTTTCTAGGCCGGGACCACCTTCTTCAGTAGTCATAGTCGCCCCAGGACCTACCGTGCTTCCTGGACTGCTCCTTCTTGAGTTTTGCCCGGCGGAGCCCTTCCTAGGTGATGGTGAGGCGGCTCCATATCTCGTACGCAGCATAAGCATCCTTTGCCGCATAGTCAATGTGCCTCATGGACAGGGGATGCACGCCCAGCGCCCGTGTTCTGCGTTGGTCAGCTTCTTCTTCATGTCGTTGTAGTAGTCATGGACGAGGATGCCTGAGGCGTCCCCAAGGGAGTCTAGAGGCTTGGTATCTGTAGGAACCCTCCATTCCTTCTGGATGTCAACGAAGTTGGCGATCTCCAGTCCGACGCAGCCGAGCATGTCTATGTCACCATCGATGGAGAAGCCAACAAACGTGTACCTGGGGTTGGCGAGGAAGTTGTTGAACTTGGTGCAGTTCTTGTCGGTGGCGCTCAGTTGGAAGAGCAGCACCAGATGATTCTTGCCGACGGAGAGCTGGACGAGGGCGGGTTTCTGATCATTGCCATCATCGTTGGTGTACTCCACATGAAATCCGGCGATCTTGTAGCACTCGAACTGGAGGTGTCGCTCGTACTGCTCGATGGTGGTCGCCGCCTTGTGCAAGTCGTTGGTGTGGATCACGTGCAACCTGGTGTTGCCATGGGGTTGCACCTCCATGAATTCCTTGATGAATCCCATGGCCTGGAGAAGTTCTTCCTCCTCCAACCTAGTATTTTGTGGGGAACAATGAGTGGGAGCGCAATGGCGATTTCGGTTGTTTGTGGGTAAGAAGGCCGTGGCAGAAGTCTAAATTTAAGGGCGGGGTAGCGGCAAAGGAGTGCACGATCTCACTTTCGATGCGGTTATGCACATCGTGGGTTTTGGATCATGGTTTCATCTCCATGTCGATGCGGTTGTGCACATCCTGGGTTTTTTATCGTGGTTTTTCTTTAAAAAAATAAAAAAAATCAGCAGTGATGTTTTCTAACAACCGTTGTATCTCCAAATTAGCATTGTTTTGGTATGTGGCGGGCGGTTGAAAGAACCTGATTCAGTTGCCGAAATGCGTTATAGATGTAACCGCACTTCTTTGTAGAACATGGCACACTTCTTTGCTACTCCAGAATGAGGATCCCCGGCGCCCAGCAACTCGGGGAGAAGATCGTTGTCTTTCGTAGTTTGGTTGCAATAGTATCAAATGTCAATTTTTACAATTTATCTCATGTGGCATGCAGGGGCAACATGTAGAGGCACACGTCTCTGACCAAGAGAAGCATGCTTTAAGTGCCTGGTTTAACTCTCATACACACGGGTGTGAAGTATCCATGTGGCAATTGTTTTCAGTGATACATTCACTCGGAGGAGCACTGCTGTGTTTTTTTCAGAGGCACTGTTGTGCGTCCGTTTCGCAACTGACGCTATGAGATGGACAGAAACAACGAGAAGCAACGAGAGGCGTGGACATGAAGCTGCGAGACACACTTATACAATGAGAGGCACAACTAGAGGCACAGGTACGACGCTACGTGAGGCACGAACATGGAGCTATGTGATGGCATGGACGTCAATCCGTGCCCCTGTTCTGTCAAATGTTTTAAGTGACGCGTTTCACTTTGAAAAGGTGCCATTTAAGCAGCATAAGAAGCCACGTCCGTGCATCAGTGATCCAAATATTTTCACTAAGATGAGTCTTGGGCGTGTCTCCCCGTGTTTGAAATATTTTCTCCGACTTGTTCACTCGTAGATGCATGGACGTCTGTTTTAAGATTCACTTTGTAAATGCATGGATGTTTAAGGTAACAGAGCCATAGGGGAAGGCACTGGTTTTTTAGGAGAACTGCTGTGCGGTAGACAGAGGTGTATTTTTGAGCTCATCGCAACAAACTACTTGGCACCCCGCTATTCTGCGGAGCACCATAGTGAAAATATGTATACTACTGAAGTGGGGAGCTAGGAACGTCACTAAACTATGCATGAATATACTTCATCACAGCCATTCATTCTCCATTATTAGTCAGCAAATCCTTTTATTATTATCACAGATAAATGAAGTAACCCACATAAGTGTTTCACCTTATTTGACTGAGAATTTTCACCACCGTCCTCTTGGACATAATTATATGCTCAGTTATATACCATGACATAACTAGATAACAAAACTGGGATTTACAGCCTGTTCAAAAACCAGATATACATTACTGAACTGTGATATAGGAACTATAGCCACCAGCAACGCTCTATCAGGAAAGGTCGTTGATTATCAGCCGCAACAGCTTCATGTTTCCCAAAGTTGGCCATCGCTTTTCAATGGTGATGAGGACAATTGAACCAACCCTTAGCTGAGCTTCCCGGGCAAAATCTGAAAAACCGATCACCTCCATTCTGCCGTCGGTTTGTATGGAGTACATCTTGCTCATGTCTATTGCATCATACACCTCTGTTAGGCTGATTCCACCATTTTGAGGTAGATATCCTAGGTTCATCTTTAGAAGCCTCACAACAGCAGACGGGATTCTCTACAGATTGTATCGATATTACTAGATAAAATCAATGTACAAGGACATAAAACATTGAAAATAGCAAACAAAACCATGGCAGTGGATCAAAACAAATATTGAATGACTAACCAGACGACCATTTTTGACATTGGTGATATTTAGATGCTGCACAAAGGGTATGGTGGGGAACTCGTGTCGGGGGTTGGATGCGACATATGCCAAAGGATGGCTTATCATGGTGGGGGCGAGTAGAACATCGCCGGTGCCTGGAAGCGGGATGAGGCGTAGACATGCACGCCGGCGAATCTTACCCAGCTTCAGGGCTCTCCGAGGAGATAACACCCCTACTGCTGCTCTGCGGGGTCTCCGCATGATCACTATAGCGATGTGTATACAAGGTTGCTCCTTGAGCTGTTTCCTGGAGGTAGGAGAGGGCAAGGCTAGCTCTCTCCCTCTTGTGTCTCTGGTCTAGTGCTAAAAGGATCGAACCCTTTGCATGGGTGCTCCGGGGGGTTTATATAGGCCTACCCCCCGGGGTACAATGGTAATCCGGCTGGGCGCGGGTCCCAGCCGTCTGTCTCTTAGGCCGCCATCTTCTCCACCGACTGCTGGGGCCCGCTGCCTAGTGGGCCCCGCCGACTGACCCGACCACTGTAGCCGTGCTTCTGGTGACGTTGGCTTGGTCGTGGGGTCGTGGCAACAGTGCCGCCGCCTGATGGGCGATCACTGTCGCCACTCCCTGTCTTGTCTGGTTAATGGCGTGCGGGGCCCGTGGGAGGAGCTAGCCGACTCTCGGAGGCCGACTCCCACGGGATCCGTCTTATGGTGCTCTCGCCGTCTTCTGTCCCCCCGCTGACTAGTGGAACCCGCCGTCTCCAGGCCGTATAGGTGGGCCAACGTAGGAACAGGGTTCCGCCACTGGGGCGGATGTCAGGGCTGGTATGGCAACAGTTCCGCGCCGGATGGAGATCTCGTTCGGTACGGCGCATTGTAGCCATACCCGCCCTTGGTAATCGGGGTGAGGGAGGGCCGTACTGCGGCCATCCCCCGTCCCGTCCTTCTCCTTGAAGGCAGAGGGTGGTGAAGTCGCGGGCCGACTCCCCATAGTCGGCTTCTATGGAAGCCGCCAGCTGGGAGTCGGCTCATTTCGTTGTCGACTCTGGGATTCGGCCGTGAGCGGGTAGTCGGCCTTGCTGCAGCCGACTCCCAGAGGCGGCCCTCCGTCTTGGGATTCATGAGGGGCGAAGCCCGCCCCGATGTCCTGAAAGGTTCTGGGTCTCGGGTTAGCCTACCCGTGGCCCATGACTCCGACAGTAGTCCCCGAAGCTGGTGAGGCGCCGAGGGAGATACGTCGAGGAGTCTCAACAGTTTCTTCCTTCCAGTGGTTGGATCCGGGACTCGCCCGCCGCCTTCCTTCGAGCCGACTATTGCGAGGCGAACTCGCTCGGGCCGGCTCCGCCAAGACATCTACAGAGAGCTGGACTCCTCGAAGGTCGTATTGCTCCTTAAAGAGTTTGAAAGTCGTGGTGGGATTCAGACGGCGTGCTTGATAAGCTACACGGTCGCCGCCCGCTGTGGACCCGCCGGGTGGCGCCACGTGGCCAGGCCAGTCTGCCAGCCCACGCGCGCGACGGGACAGGCCCGCAGGTGGGACCCGCCATTACCGCGCCTCGGCCTTTGAACGGATCTGCTGCGGCCGTGCGGGCGGTTGGGATTCCAGCGCAGTAACTGCGTGCAGTAACTTGTGTGGTAAATCGTGGGGGTCATGGAGGCGTGGGCGCAGTTAATCCCACGACGCCCCCTCGGCTTCTCAGCCCGCAGGCCTATAAGTAGGCGGAGGGAGCGGGGCGGCGAAGCACGCGCGCCCGCTCTCCCTCGTTTCCCTTTGCTTCTTCCTCTTTCTTCTTCCTCCCACCGCCGCCGCGCCGAACCGCGTCCCGCTTGCAGCGATGAGCTCATCCTCTGCCGCCGCGCCCGCCGCCGTGCTCTCCGGTGTGTGGGACGGCTCTGAGATCGACGACGACATCATCGATTTCCTCCGCAAGATGCGTCGCCTCCCTGGCGCGAACCTCGTGCGGGCCCGTGCCCCGCCGGCGAAGGAGGTGACACCGGCGCCGGAGGAGGGCGAGCAGCTTGTATTCCGCTCGCACCTCATGCGCGGCCTGGGGCTGCCGGCGAGCGGGTTCTTCCGCTCGTTTTTGGAGTTCCACGGCCTCCAGCCGCACCACCTTACCCTAAACACGGTGGTGCTGCTGGCAGCCTTCACCACTTTGTGCGAGGGTTTCCTCGGCGTTCTCCCCACCATCGAGCTGTGGGGGGAATTCTTTTAGTCCAAGCTCGGCACGCACGTCGCCGGCGTGCCAGCCTAGTGCGGCGCCTTCATCGCGATGCGGAGAACGGTGGCCGACAATCCATTCCCCGCCATCCAGCTAATCAAGTCGGTGAAGATGTGGCAGCGCTCTTACTTCTACGTGAAGAACGTCGCCCCAGAAGGCGACTGGGTCAATCTGCCGGCTTACGAAGCCGGCGCACCGGCTGGGAGGCTCCCCAGCTGGTCCTACCGCGCCAAGACGCTGACTCCGGCTGGTGCCGCCACAGTCGCGCGGCTCCGAGTGCTGACACAGTCGGAGGGTCTGACTGGGGCCGACTTGCTGGCCGCCTTCGTGGCGCGCCGAGTCCTCCCACTCCAAGGCCGGCCTCATCTGATCTGTCAGATGAGCGGCCACCGGGACCCCAGTCGGATGTGCACCAAGGACATGCCCCACGTGGAGGTGGCGAACACGGTGAATTTCATCGTGAACTGTGGCCTCTCGGAGGATTGGCAGTTCGGCATGGAACCGTACTCACGCACTAACCCCCCGCCGGTTGCAAGTTGTCTTTCTTCTTCTTCTGTTTCCTTTTGCGGCCGAATCCAACTCCTGATCTTATTTTTCGAATCAGAATCCTCTCGTCGAGCCCTCGGCCGGCACCGCGGGGCCAGCCCGCCAGTTTGTCCTCGATCGGGTGGAGAGCGACATCGACGACCCCGACATGGGGGCGGCGGCGATGGAGGCCGACGCCGACGGAGGCGGCGGAGGAGAGGAAGGCGGCCTTAGGTCCTCGGCCACCTTCGCCGACTGGCCCGTCGATGATGACGGGGAAGTCACCCCGCACCACCAATCAAGAGCCGGCCATCACGGCGCGAGCTCGTTCGCCGCCTTGGGCGGGCTAAGCGGTGCGAGGAAGTGCTGGGCCGGGCCGGGCCGAGTTCTCTTGGTGGTCGAGAGAAGAAGTTCAAGGGGGCGGCCACGGCGACCAAGCGGGAAGAGGCGGTCGCGAAGGCCAACCGCTACCGCAAGGAAGTGAAGAAGCCGCCGCTATCCTCTGGGTAAGTGCTTCTGTCTTTTGTCTTGTTTTATCTTCTGGTGGATTTTGTCCAGATCCTTTACACGCTTTCCCTGTTCCAGAGCCCCTCTCACCCTTGGGAGGGTCACCACCGCCTCCATCAAGGGGTCGGCAGAGTCGTCTGCCACCACTCGGCGCATTAACCCCGCCGCCGACCTCCGGGAGGCGACGGAGCGGAACGCGCAGGAGAAGCGCGACGAGGACGCAGACGCCCGCCGAGAGAAGGCGGAGGCCGAGAAGGCGGCCGCCTCTTCCCAGAAGAAACTGGACGATGCCGAAGCCTCTATCACAGCAAGGCGGCAAGCAGAGGAAGCCGCGCACCGCCAGTCAGCTCTGCTTGTCATCCCGCTGAACTCGGCGCGGCCGCCTCCGGATTTCTCGAAGCAGACTGGGGAAGTCGGCGGCGAGCATCCCATCATGGAGAGGGAAGGCAGTGAGGCCCCTGTGCCGGACACGGCCGGGCCGCCACCACCGCCTCCGCCGTCGTCTGGGAGCGCGAGGCGAACAGCCGACGGACCCGCCGGTGCCGCCGACTGCAGACGAAGCCATGGCGAATCTGCTCCTCCAAGTCGCCTCGCCAACGCGCCGCCGTCTGGAGAAGACGATCTCAGCGCCACGCCCTCTGGAGACCGGCGCAGCCAGCTCGGCCATCCCAGACGTCAAGGCGACAAGCGCTGCGCTCGTCGGGTGGGTGCGAGGAGGCCGCACAGGCCCGCTGAGCCAGGCGCTCCTGGACGTCCAGGCAAAGTTGCGGGCCGAAGGCGACGCCATCCAGAACTGCACCAAGGCGCATCTGGCGTCGCGGGCGGCCGTCCGGGTATGTCTTCCTCTGACTTTGTTTTTTCTTGTTCTTCTCCGTGGGAGCGTGCCAGTGCACCCACTGGGTGTAGTCCCCGAGTTCCGGGTTGGCTGCTGAGCAGGCGGGTCGGAACTCTATTGGCGAGTTCCAAATGCTTATTCTTGTTTTGAAATACTTATCACAGGATTACCACAACCTCCGGGTCACCGTCTTCAACCGCAACGTTGAGGAGCTGGGCAAGCGGACCGCCGATTTGTCGGAGAGCCGGAGTGAGTTTCCGTCTTCGCGGGGGCGCGCTGGCGCACCCGCGGGCTATAGTCCCCGAGATTCGGACCGACTGCTGCGCAGTCAGGCCGGATCTTCCTGGCGACCTTCTTGTTTGACGACTTACGTCATTTTTATTTTTCTTCAGAGTCCAATGCCGTTCTTCAGGAGCAGCTGGGCGCAGCCAACACCGCCTTGCGCGCCAAGGAGGTGGAATGCAGCAAGCTCATCACAGAGCGCGACCTGCTGGCTGCGCAGCTGGCGGAGCAGAACGAGCTGCTCAAGAAGGCGCAGGAGGAGGCGAAGGAGAAAGAGACTGAACTACTGGCCAAGTTCGAGACCGAGCGCTCCTCCTAGACCAACAAGGAGGCAATGCTGACCTCCGGCTTCCACGAGATTGAGGATATCATCGATGGTGAGTTTTCTTTACTCTCTTTCTTTGAGCTGCCGACTGCAGGTCAGGCCGACTCTTGCTTTTTCTAACTTGCTTCTTTTTCGTCTCGACAGACTTCTTCCCGGGCCACACGCAAGCTGCCACTCAAGCCATCGAGGCCGATCGCGAGGCGCAGAGGGCAGCTGGCGAGGTGGTTGCCGCCAATGCCCCCCGGACCCTTGATGAGCAGCTTCTGAGCATCGAGGCTCGCTTGCGGCCGTCTCACCGATGCTGCGCCGGCTTCAACGTGTCAGTGCCCAGGCGATTGCTGCCTCGTGGCCAGACATGCCGATTCTGCGCACTACCAGCCAAACTGCCGACTGGCTGGAGGTCGCAGCAGGTCGTTTGGAGGCTTGGAAAGGCTCCTCGGCACGGGCTGGAGCGCGTTAGGCCTTGGAGTTTGTCAAGGCGTGGTATCCAGACTTGGACCTGGACCAGCTGGCCACGCTCCGGGCCGAGGCCTAGCCGGAGCTGGCAGCCGTGGAGGACGCCCTTGTCAAGCGCGCCGCGGCGATCGCCGAGTATGCCGATACCAACGTCTTCGTTCCTAAGCAAGCTGACAATGGTGAGGAGGCACCGCCGGAGTGGTTTGGGATGAACCCGGACTACGACGAGGACCCGGCGGAGGTGATCGGCTCCAGTGCCGAGGAGGGAGATGAGGCGGAGGTCGGAGGCGAGATGGAGGCGCCAGAAGACGGAGCGGGCGATCAGCCTCAGCTCGACCGCGCCTCCAGCAACGAGCCGCGCCCAACCGAGCCGACTGCCGCTGGAGGCGGTCAAGCCGAGACTGCTCAGCCGGCCGCCCCAACGTCCGACACCGCCATCTCCTCCGAGCCTCAAAACCCGTCTGCTGCTTCGTAGGCCACCGCCTTGTCTTTATTTATCTGCTTTGGTAGTTTCTCGAAGAACTTTGTTAATTCGCACAATTCCACCCGCGGGGTGTATTTTGAACTTCCGTTCGAGGATTCGGCCAAGGGCCTATGTTATGTAAATATTTATCTAGGTTCTATCATTTCTTGCTTATTGCTCTTTTGGCTTTTCCTTTGCCGCCTTCCCTTAGATGCCGTGTTTGCCAGTCGGACAGCCGCTCTGCGGACTGCCGCTGGATCGAATACTTGGCTACTTTGGTGAGGCAAGTACTTAGCCATTCTAGAGTTTCTTAGCAAGTTGGATAGAAAGCGGCAAGCCGACTACTCTAGAGTCGGATTTGCGAGGAGCGGCTAGAAAGCCGGCTTAAGCTATGTTTACGCTTTGAGTCCTTAGCCATTTTTCATGTGGGCGCCCATTCTTCCTTACTCCTGCCCACCGGACAGTCGCTCTGCGAGCTGCGGCTTCTGACAGGAGACGGCTTAGGCGCCACACACTACTTGTCCGACTGCAGGAAGCGTTTTCATAGCGCAAGACGGCGAGTCCCCGGGCCGACTAGTCGAGCCCGGTGCCAAGTGGCATAGCAAAGAGTAGCATACTCGGAGGCATAATCCTTATCATACAGATAACAAAAAGGGTAGTCCCTGAGTTCGTCTCGGGGGGCCCGGAGTCTTGGTACTTCAATACAAAAGGGTAGCGTGGTACATACTGCTTCAACTGTAAAATCTTCGGAGAAGATTTTCGTTCCATGGTCGTTCCTTCTCCTTGCCAGAGTCGTCCCTCTTGCGTGCTCGGGGCTTCTGAGCATCGATCAGGTAGTAGGAGTCGTTGCCCAGCACTTTGCTGATGATGAAAGGGCCTTCCCAAGGCGCCGACAACCTGTGCTGGCCGGCTGTTCACTGGATCATTCTGAGCACAAGGTCGCCCTCTTGGAAAGATCTCGGCCTGACCTTCCTGTTGTAGTATCGGCGCAGGTTCTGCTGGTAGATGCTGGACTGGCTGAGTGCCAATAGCCGGCCCTCTTCCAGCAGATCGACACCATTTTGTCGTGCTTCTTCTGCTTCCTCCTCGGTGTACATCGTGACTCGCGGGGAGTCGAACTCTAGATCCGTTGGGATGACGGCTTCAGCACCGTAGACGAGGAAGAAGGGCGTGAAGCCGGTCGACTTGTTTGGAGTCGTGCGCAAACTCCAGAGGACGGCTGGCAACTCGTCAAGCCAACAACCGGCCGAACGCTCCAATGGTTCGACCAGCCGAGGCATGATGCCAGACAGGATGAGGCCATTCGCCCACTCCACCTGGCTGTTTGACTGCGGATGGGCAACGGACGCTAAGTCCAGTCGGATGCCCTGTGTCGCGCAGAAACGGGCCAAGGCGCCTTTGGCAAAGTTGGTGCCGTTGTCGGTGATGATGCTGTGCGGTATGCCATACCGAATCGTGATATCTGAGATGAATGTCACGGCAGTCGGACCATTCAACTTCTTGATGGGCTTTACTTATATCCACTTGGTGAACTTGTCCACCGCGACAAGTAGATGAGTTAGGCCACCTTGCGCCGTCTTAAACGGTCCCACCATATCCAGGCCCCAAATTGCAAAGGGCCAGGCAATTGGGATAGTCTTGAGCGCAGAAGCCGGCTGATGCGGCTTGGAACGAAACTTCTGGCACCCCTTGCATTTCTGGACCAATACCTTGGCCTCTTCTAGGGCAGTCGGACAGAAGAAACCATGCCGGAAAGCTTTTGCGACGAGTGCTCTTGAAGCCGCATGGTGGCCGCACTCGCCTTGATGGATGTCTCTGAGTATTGCTTGGCCTTGGTCCGGCTCAACGCAGCGCTGGTAGACACCAGTGACGCTGCGCCTGACCAGCTCTCTGTTGACTATGGTGTATGCTGCCGCCCGGTGTTGTACTTGCCGAGCCAAGGTTTCGTTAGTCGGCAGCTCCTTGTTTACCAGGAATTTGAGGATAGGTTGTGCCCATGAAGGTGCTGCTATTTCTTCGACTGCCAAAACTGCGACTTGGACGAGGGCGGCTGGGCTGGAAGGCGGCGGGCTGGAGTCCGCGGCCGCTTGCTAGATCAACGAAGTCCCCGGGCCGACTGGTGCAGTCCCCGCGCCGAGCTCTGGAGTCTTTGGTCTGGTCGCCGCAGTCCCCGGGCCGGGCTCTGGAGTCCCCGGGCCGGCTTTGACTGCGGCGTTCTTGGAGTCGTTTGCAGGGGTTTTTGTGCCGTCTGCTAAGGCTCTCGAGTCGGATCTGTCTTCTTCAGGAGGAGCCGGCACAGAAATGGAATCTGACTCTGGTGAAGGCTTGATGGACGGCTTGAGGAGGCGCTGAAGAGCGACGCCAGATGGTATTGCTTGGCGGGTGGAGCCGATTCGTGCCAAAGTATCTGCTTGGTCGTTGTCGTTTCTTGGCACGTGGAGGAACTCGCACCCCTCGAAATATCCGCTGAGTTGCTGCACGAGGAAGCGGTAGCTTGCCATGTTTGCGTCCTTGGCGTCCCAGTCGCCAGATGACTTCTGGACCACCAAGTCGGAGTCGCCATAACACAGGATCCGGCGAATGCCAAGCTCTTTGGCAAGCCGGAGCCCGTGAATGAGCGCCTCATATTCAGCGACGTTGTTGGAGGCGGCGAAATGGATCTGCAGCGCATACTTGAGCTTGTCGCCTTTAGGAGAAGTGAGAACAACGCCGGCTCCCAAGCCAGTGCGCATCTTGGAGCCATCGAAATGCATCCGCCAATGGGTGGAGTTGGGCGCTGGCGGCAGGTACTGGGTCTCGGCCCAGTCGACGAGGAAGTCGGCCAGCGCTTGCAACTTGATGGCGGTGCGGGGTTGATAGTAGATTGTGTAGGGCGCCAAATCTATGGCCCATTTGGCCACTCGGCCAGACGCATCTCGGCTTCCGATGATCTCGGCTAGCGGGGCTGTGCAGACAACAGTGATTGGATGCTCTTGGAAGTAAGGCTTCAGCTTCTTGGCGGCAAAGTGCACGCCATAGCACATCTTCTGGTAGTGGGGGTAGTTCTGCTTGGAGGTTGACAGCACTTCGCTCAGGTAATATACCAGTCTTTGGACGGGTAGTGCCTTGCCTTCCTCCTTGCGCTCAACTACAATGACTGTGCAGACTACCCGGCTTGTGGCCGCGATGTACAGGAGCATGGGCTCTTTGGGAGTCGGAGCCGCCAGCACAGGGGGAGTAACCAACATCTTCTTCAGCTGGAGAAAAGCCTCGTCCGCCTTGTGGTTCCACTCAAAAAAATTGGTCTTCTTCATGAGCTGGTACAAGGGGAGAGCTTTCTCGCCCAGCCGACTGATGAAACGGCTGATGGATGCCAGGCAGCCGGTGAACTTCTGCACATCCAACAGTCGGCTGGGTACCTCCATCCTCTTGATGGCCTTGATCTTCACAGGGTTGCACTCTATGCCGCGTTCAGAGACCAGGAAGCCGAGAAGCTGGCCGGCTGGTACTCCGAAAACGCACTTCTCAGGGTTGAGCTTGATCTGGAATCGGCGCAGGTTCTCAAAGGTCTCCTTGAGGTCTTCCAGCAGAGTTCCGCGCTTTTCCGTCTTTACTACCACATCATCTACGTAGACGTGGGCATTTCTGCCGAGTTGCTTGAGGAGGCACTTCTGCATGCAACGCTGAAAGGTGGCGCCGGCATTCCTCAAGCCGAACGTCATGGTCAGGTAGCAGAAGGCTCCAAATGGCATGATGAATGCGGTTTTCAGTCTGTCTGCCGGGTTCAGCTTGATCTGGTGATATCCTGAATAGGTATCTAAGAAGCTCAACAGCTCGCATCCGGCTGTGGAGTCTATCACCTGGTCGATTCTTGGCAAAGCAAACGGGTCCTTGGGGCAAGCTTTGTTGAGGCTTGTGTAGTCAATACACATCTGCCACTGCTTGTTCTTCTTCAGCACTAAGACCGGGTTTGCTAGCCACTCTGGAAAAAACACTTCCATGATAAAGCCGGCTGCAAGGAGCCTGGCTATCTCCTCTCCAACAACTCTTCTTTTCTCTTCTGACAGGCGTCGCAAGGGCTGCCTGACGGGCTTCACATCAGACCGAACATGTAACTTGTGCTCGGCGAATTCCATTGGTACACCTGGCATGTCTTTGGGGGACCATGCGAAGATGTCCCGATTCTCACAGAGGAAATCGACGAGCTCGCCTTCCTATTTGCTGTCAAGGTTTGCACCTACGATAGCGTACCTCTCCGGATGCTCTGGGTCCAAAGGTATCTTCTTTGTCTCTTTAGCCGGCTTGAACGAGCCCTCAGCTTCCAACTCCTTGGGGTTGGGCGACATCTCTGGCTGCTTGCCGGCCATCGCCACAACCCGATCAAGAAGCCGCTTCTCTGCTGCAACAACCAGGGACTCGGCCAGCCGACTGCTCTCGGCCACGCAAGCGCATGACTTTCTGTAGTCACCATCTATAGTCAGAATCCCCTTGGAACTCGGCATCTTCATCTTGAGGTAGGCGTAGTGGGGGACCGCCATGAACTTGGCCAAAGAAGGTCGGCCAAGCAGTGCATGGTACGGGCTCTCAAGGTCCACCACTTCAAACCAGACTGGCTCTCGGCGGAAATGATCCTTGTCTCCAAAGAGGACATCTATCAAAATCTTGCCGATTGGGGAGCAGGAAAGGCCTGGGACAATGCCATGGAATACAGTCCGGCTGCTCTGAAGCTGTCTTTGCTTGATTCCTAATTTATCCATGGTATCCTTGTATAGGATGTTGATGCTGCTGCCTCCGTCTATCAGAACTCGCGAGAAGCGAGCAGCCCGCTTATCCATGGCAAAGGTAGCATCCAGGACCAGGGCGTAGGAACCCGGATTCGGCATCACCTCTGGGTGATCAGCTCTGCTCCAACTGATAGGCTTCTCGGACCAGTGCATGAACTCTGGGGTGTCCGACGCCACTGCATTCACCTCTTGCCGCTGCAGCCGCTTGCTGCATTTGTCGTCTGCCACACTGGTGAACACCACATAGGCCCCATGCTCTTTTGGGTACTCGTCTTGTACTGCGCCGACCGGCCTGACAGCCGGCTGCTGGGGTGGAGGCAGAGGCGGCTGCCCAGCAGGCGGAGGGGGCAGGAGGCCGTCTCCCTTGGCGATCCTGGTGAGCTAGTGACACTTTCAGGTGGTGTGATTTGACGGCTTTGCGCCGCTGTGAAACTTGCATGGGCCATCTAGAGTCTGCTCGTAGGAGAAAGCCGGCAACCAGTTGGACTTGCCGGCCTTCTGCCGCTTGGGCGGAGGCTGCCCCTCCGGCTGCTGGTCTTCAACTGTCGCCACCTGCCGGCTACTGGAAGCCGACTGCGGGGCCTTGCGCTTGAGATCGCTCTGCTGCTGCCGCCGATTGGCGTCTCCAGCCGGAGTTCTGGGAGCCTGAGGGGCCACTTTGCCGGTTGTACTAACTTGGATCTCCGTCTTCATGGAGGAGTCGGCTGTGGCGTACTTGTCTTCTATAATTAGCAGCTCGTCCAGGGTCTCTGGCTCGTCGCAGAGGAGTTTGTGCTTGAGGAGGGTGCCTTCTCTGCACCCGGCAGTGAAGTACTCGATGGCCTGCACCTCGTGCACGCCCTCGCAGGAGTTTCGGAGCTCGGCCCAACGCGTGAGGTAGTCGCGAGTCGACTCGTTGGGGCCCTGCATGCACAAGGAGAGCTGGCGAGGCTTGGGAGGTCGCTTGTACGTGCTCGTGAAGTTGCGGACGAAAGCTTCGGTGAAGTCGACCCAGCTGTTGATGCTGCAGGGTTTCAGGCTGTTCAACCATGTCCGGGCCGTGCCCTGGAGCATGAGTGGAACGTACTTCACAGCAACGCACTTGTTGCCGCTTGCTGTGTCGACGGCCGTGACGTAGTCAACCAGCCAATCTTCTGGCTTCACGAAGCCGGTGTACATGGGAGTATCTCTAGGGAGAGTGAACCCTTTGGGAAAGGGCTCATCTCGGATGCGGGGGCCGAAACACGGCGGACCCAACTCGTCCTCTTCTTCCAGCGCCAGGGAACGGTGGAGTCGGTCGATCCGGTGGCGGGCATCATTCTCTCCGGCTCCTTCTCGGCGGCCGAGGCGACCGCCGAGAGTCGGATGCTCAACGGGAGGCGGGGAGACTCGCCTTTCTCTGCGAGGCGGAGGAGGTAGATAGTCATCCCGCCGCTCCACTGCTCGCGGGCGGCCGTCTTGGTCGCGCTCGATGATGATGTGGGTCCGACTGCGGCTAGCAGCTGGATCCTTGTCTTTCCTTCCGCGGACGCCGCCAGTCGGCGTCCGAGACGTCGCGCCTTGGTCTCGGCGGGGTGGTAGGTCGTCGTTCTGTTGTTGTGGCGCCTCTGTGTGGCAACCGGCCGCGTTCTGCGCGGTAGCCGCGTCGAGGAGTCGCTGGACTCACTCCATCATTAAGCGGCGCTCTTCGCCTTCGAGGTTGTCCAACTCGTCTGCTGCCGCCTGGGCGGCTCGGATGTTCTCCGCGGGCGTGGCGTATACGGGGTGATTGGCCTCGAACATGCTGGCGATGTCCGCGCCGCGTTGCCGGACCGCGCTTAGGCGGCTAGGCCCCGTTGGGGCCGGCGAGCCGCCCATAGCGCGATCCATCTCACGCTGGTAGGCCTCTGACAAGCGTCTCATGCTTGCCAGCTTCTTTGCGCCTTCGACGAGCTGGAGGCGGCATGCCTACAGCGTCTCAGCGTCAGCGTCCTCTGGAATGGGCGCATCCAGGTCTTGCAGTGCTGCATCGAGTGGGTCGTGAGCTCTGTCGTCGGAGTGCTCGCCATGCCCGATGACGAGCACTTCTGTGACGGTGCTTCCGCCGCTCTCCGCGTGAGGGAGCAGCTCGTCGTAGAATACAACGTTGGTGGGGAACGCGTCAAGCGACGCGGTGTCGGAATTGACCAGCATCGGGTCGGTGGAGCCTACGGACTCCAGGTCAGCGGCAGGCTCGCCGGCAACATGGAGTTTGTCGAGGAGGCCCGCGAGAAGGCTCTCGGCGCCGCCGGTGCCTGCGTCGGATGTAGGTTCATCGGAGAGGCGAACCTCGCCGATAAGTTCGGCGAGGCAGCTGGCCGCGCAGGCGGTCTCAGCGCCGTGCAGCGCGTCAGTGCAGACTCCCTCTGGCGTGCCGGGCTGGCTGCGCTCGCCAAGAAGGAAAAGGGTTCCTGTCCAGAACAGGTCTCCGGACGACGGTGCACCTCGCCCCATGGTGGGCGCCAAATGTCGGGGGTTGGATGCGACATATGCCAAAGGATGGCTTATCATGGTGGGGCGAGTAGAACATCGCCGGTGCCTGGAAGCGGGATGACGCATAGACATGCACGCCGGCGAATCTTACCCAACTTCAGGGCTCTCCGAGGAGATAACACCCCTACTGCTGCTCTGCGGGGTCTCCGCATGATCACTATAGTGATGTGTATACAAGGTTGCTCCTTGAGCTGTTTCCTGGAGGTAGGAGAGGGCAAGGCTAGCTCTCTCCCTCTTGTGTCTCTAGTCTAGTGCTAAAAGGATCGAACCCTTTGCATGGGTGCTCCGGGGGGTTTATATAGGCCTACCCCCCGGGGGTACAATGGTAATCCGGCTGGGCGCAGGTCCTAGCCGTCTGTCTCTTAGGCCGCCGTCTTCTCCAACGACTGCCGGGGCCCGCCGCCTGGTGGGCCCCGCCGAATGACCCGACCACTATAGCCGTGCTTCTGGTGACGTTGGCTTGGTCGTGGGGTCGTGGCAACAGTGCCGCCGCCTGACGGGCGATCACTGTCGCCACTCCCCGTCTTGTCTGGTTAATGGCGTGCGGGGCCCGTGGGAGGAGCTGGCCGACTCTCGGAGGCCGACTCCCACGGGATCTGTCTTATGGTTCTCTCGCTGTCTTCTGTCCCCCTGCTGACTAGCGGGACCCGCCGTCTCTAGGCCGTACAGGCAGGCCAACGTGGGAACAGGGTTCCGCCACTGGGGCGGATGTCAGGGCTGGTATGGCAACAGTGCCACGCCGGACGGAGATCTCCTTCGGTACGGTGCACTGTAGCCATACCCGCCCTTGGTAATCAGGGTGAGGGAGGGCCGTACTGCGGCCATCCCCCGTCCCATCCTTCTCCTTGAAGGCAGAGGGTGGTGAAGTCGCGGGCCGACTCCCCATAGTCGGCTTCTCTGGAAGCCGCCAGCTAGGAGTCGGCTCATTTCGTTGTCGACTCTGGGATTCGGCCGTGAGCGGGTAGTCGGCCTTGCTGCAGCCGACTCCCAGAGGCGGCCCTCTGTCTTGGGATTCGTGAGGGGCGAAGCCCACCCCGATGTCCTGAAAGGTTCTGGGTCTCGGGTTAGCCTACCCGTGGCCCATTACTCCGACAACTCGTCAGCTTCAAACACAAAGTATATCATCTGTCCAAATTGTTTTTATGGGAGGTTTATGCCTCGACCAAACACTGTTTTCCCAATGTACTCCCTCTCTGAATCATTTATATAATCAAAAGCTATAGGGAAAAAAATAACTCATTTTCAAACGAGTTTGTTTAAAGAAATGAACTCTCTATTAAAGTTGAAAAGGAATGGTTAAATTCAATCCACATCATCAAGTTGGGATGATAATCAACAGAAGTGCAAAAAATGTTTTGAAAATAACTACGACTATAAATATGACATACATTTCATGGACAGAGGTAGGAGCACCAAAGTATGCTGATAAACATAGTTGATAAAGCACGATGGAAGTTGATGCACTTACCTAGTGATGGTTTCGGAAGGGGCCTGTGACCTCCTCGAGAATCACTGAGTCTCAGATCTATCTCAATGGCCAGACTCCCAGTATCCAGGTTTATGATGATTAGATTTTGATAACGAAGATCGTAGTTGCTAATTAACTTTTCCCAGCCAGGTCCATGAATTTTAGACCGGTTAGGTTCATCGGTGATGCAGATCTCATACGACAGATCCACATTGGTGATTAGTACTAGATTCCTTTGTTTTCCTTCTTCTTGAAATGCTTCCACTTTCCAGTTAAAGATTGAAGAAGTGACTTGTTGACTGCAATAGCATGACACATACTGCACAAAAAAATAAAAAAAATCTTCAAACCGGCAAGAAGGAATCCTTGAATACCGACATGTATAATCAAGACAGATAGCGGTTTTCATATTTCTACCAATTGTTTTCAATAGGTAGCCATTGGATAAAACAAGATACATCGAAAATTGAAAACATCTCGTTATATGTAGGCATTCCATTCCAACAATATGGGAGAAACTTTTATTTCCCGTCATTAGAAAGATAGAGTAGTTGGTAGTAACTGATGGGCATGGGGTGCCAAACATTTCTCCTTACTAGGCATGTCTTGTAGCATCGAGGAAGAGGCACTGTTATCATGTTGTGAAGAATGCGTGACTCCAATCCAGGGCAACCGAAGTTGGTACATATATCACAACACATGGTTTCCCCTGGAATACATTGCAAAACAACATTTATATGAAATTCTCAACAAAAGGAAAATTAAATTATCTTGAAAAACTATTCAGCTAAAGGGGCACTTTTCATAAATAGTCATTCACATACAAATTCCTAAAAAGACATGTGCACAGCTTGACAGTTCTACAACGGTAGTAATAACAGAGGAAATATGAAATTAATTAAATCAGTATTTATTTTCCAAAAATGGTTGCTTAATTCATCCAAATTCAGTATTGACTATTTTTAGAGCAATTCACAATCTTTGTTTTCAATGTTACTCAGTGAAAGGATCTCTGCTGCCTGGTTATAAAAGCAGCTTTAGCAACCGTATATTTCAAGACAAGACAAGCAAAATGCAGAAACCATAGTCTATCATTAGGCAGCTCAAAAAAGTGTTTGTAACATTAAAATTATACGTAAATCTGTCAGAGCTGCACCCAGCAACGTCATCCGCAACCCTATGCTACCGTCACCGACGCCAACCACCCGAGCATGTGTAGCTAGGTGGTATTTGAAACGAGTGATCCAGCAACGTTAACCTTGCCCCCAGCCTACAGGACCCCAAACGCCGTCCTCAAGCACAAACATCGTCTCCCAGTCAACACCACCCCAAACGCCAACCTCCAGCACCCTGTGGCCGGTTAGCAATAGAGCGCAATGTCTGGCCACTCCCTTGGACTTTCGGCCACCGCCGTTGTTTGCAAGACCTAATGGGCTTCAATTTAAACTAGCAACCTCCCTCGGCGAAGTTCATCGCTCACCTGGGACTTGGACGCCATAGGTCGCTGCAGCTCATAGCATTCTCAATCACAAACGCCGACTCCCAGTCAACCCCACCCCTAACAGGCACGGGTCGTGTACAGGTTCGGCCTCATACTATGCGGATTTGGTTTAGATAACAACAAATTTCAAGGCAATTCTTAGCATAACAGCGTAGATGCATCGCTTTCAAACACGAAGAGGCGAAACCAACAAAGAGGGAAACGGATCGTAGCAAAAAATTCACATAGAAATGAAGAGAAAATGGACTAACCCTAGATCGAGAGGGAGAATCGAGAGACAAGAGAAGATGAAATCTACAACGGGTTAGTGGCAGGGGGATCTGGGTTGGCACAAAACAGAACAAATAGTTATAATACGCGCCTGCTCACTGACATGGGGCTACTATACAGCGGCAAAGATAAGACTAGTAGCTTATTAGGAGAATAGAGGCACTGACTGACGGCCCAACACGCATGAATTTACATGCACATAAGGCACGGCTTTGCCTCTGTATTCCAAATTTTCTCGGTGATGTGTTCACTGAGACAGGCGCGGTCTTTAAGCAGTCGCGGGACGGTTTTGCATGTCCATGACGCACGACCATGCTTTTGTTTTCTGAAGTATTTTCCCTAACACGGTCTCTTGGAGGGACAGGGACGTGAAGCCACGGTGCGCATTGTCCTGTAAGGATAATAATAAGACGCACAAAAGTGCCTCCATATTTGAAATGTTCTCAGTTACGTGTTCTTGACAGAGGTGCGGTCTTTGAGCAGTTGGCGCACGATTGTACATGTGCACTACGCACGAATGTCTTTGTGTTCTCCTAATTGTTTTCGCATGACACGACCACTCTAAGGGATAGGGAATTAAAGCCACGATGCGCACGGTTCTCCAAGGAGAAAATGCACTGAAGTGCCTCTGTTTTCGTAAAATTTTCAGTTGCTTGTTCACTGAGAGAGGCACGAGTGTACGTTTAAATGATGCAAGACCATGCTAATGTTTTCCAAATTGTTCCTTTCTGACACGGTCTCTCGGAGGGACACGATGTCTGCAATTAAAAGGGGCACAGAAGTGCCTGTGTATTCCAAATGTTTTCAGTGAGACATTGACATGGATGTACGATTTCACAACCTCTTGATGCACGTTTCCTGTGGGATGCACGGACGTCCTTCGGAGAGGCGTGGTTGCAGCAGATGCAGGTTTGCAATAGACGCATGTTGCTTTTAAAATACATAATTTCATGCCAAGCAACTGAGATAAACAAGAGGAAACTAGTTTGATTTTTTAGCATGTGTGAGCTGATTTCTTTTAGCTTTGGGTCTACAAACATATGATCAATATTGTAAACATAAAGCACGTAATTGATATCATAAACATTCATATTCCTATTTTTAAAAATATGAGCTTACTGCCTGAAAAAAGAAGCTTACAGATGATACGGTGCAAAACGAGTGAGAATCTTTTGACCATGTTTACGCAATGCACTCATTCAATATCGCAAGTACATCTCTCCAGACCTATTTTCAGCATTCGCAGTTGAATGGATCTGGCAAATCCAGATATTCAACACCTGTGTTTTTTAATCCATGTGCATATGCTTGCAAGTTGTTGTTAATTTAAGCTGAGCACAATTAGAAGCCCTTTTGTCCATCTACAGTATCTGTACTTGCCGTTTGTAAAATTCACAACTGAAATCTGTGCGCAGGCCAAACTTAAGCCTGATGGTCAGTAGCATCCTAGCATTAAGAATAAAGAATATCACAAATTCAGTGTTTGCATCTGTGACTTCATAGTCTTCCAGCGTTAATGTCCTCAAACAAGTGTCGTGATTATTGAGAAACACCCGCTGCTTTTGGCGCCATTCATTTGTTATCTTTGATCCCATCCTCCCTCCTAAACACACATGAAGAGCAAACTGAGCTGTTAGTGTCAGTATATTATGTACATTGTGCGTGGGATTTCAACGCTTGTGAAATCATCACCTCGATAAACAAGTTCTGCAAGCATTGAAAGCATCGCACCAAGTCAACAACCTCATCCAGATTAAAGCATGTCTCTGAGATAAACAAGGTCTTGACAGAATCCAGGACCATGCGTAGGCTACTTATGGGGAGACCCTTCATTGAGCACAGAACATGATATTATTAGGTTGTGGATGTGAATCTTATGTGCTTTTGAATAACACAGGTCAAAGTAACATGCAGAGGCAGTACCTGAATAACTATAGACCCAATGACGATATTTGTTTCATTGGATAATTCAGAAAATTTTCCCAAGGTGTCCAATATAGGCGCAGACACAACTGTTATTTGTAGTTATGCGTCTACAAAATCATGTAGCAGTCTTCAGAGGGAAGGGGCATCCTCAATGATTAGTTTTATCCATCAGAACAAATGCCAATGCTTACAAGCCTAGCTGAGTTTATTCGTAGACAACAGAATTTCTTGTTGCAAACAAGCAGCAGGCACTGCAGGGCAGGGCAAACTTAGTTGATGAACTTCTGCAAGGAGACATCTGATATATAGACCTCCACCAGCGAAAGTCTTCTGAGCAGTGGGAGGCGAAGCATTTCTACTAGATTGTCTTCTAGCTTGCACATGGCGAAGGTGACGGTGTGGAGAGACGCATGAAATCTCGTGATGGATGTCGGTGGCGACAACATAGATGAAGGGATTCTGCATTGCCTAGGCCCTGGGTAGAAGAAATTTTGGGAATATGTGATAGAACTCTAAAACCCAGAGTTTGTCCAGATTCTGAGACAGGAACAACTCATCGATGCCACAAGGTTGGCACTGGAGGTAGCTTGTCGGGATGCTGAGGCGGCGAATTGGGCACTCGTTATAGGAGAGGATAGATACAGGAAGATTGAAGTCATCAGCCACAGATTCTCCATGGCAGTTGCAACTAAGATGTTGGCATTGAGTTCCGACGTATGTTTTCTGGACGATTTGCTTGCCAAGGAGAGCGCGGATGATTTGGCAACAGATTTTTTCCAGAGATCTGGTAGAACGAGTATCAGGGATCGCACGAAAGTCGAGATCAAGAGGTGTGGTGCGCCATATGCGGCGCCACCGAGATGCGAGCACTTGTGTGTGGATGCCCTCCTTTATGGGCAGACGAGAGATGATCTCTCCGAGGATGGTGTCTGAGAGATCGCAGATGCGGTCCGGACCAGACTCAGCATGGTTCTTAGATCCAGTGGGCAGGCCATAGCCGCTCCTCTTAACGAGCTTAGAGGGCACGGGTATAGCTGTGAACCTCGTCTTCTTGTTGCTAGAGGCACGCTTCTTCATCTCCATTGCGGATCTTGTGCCGCCTCCGTTGCAGGTCTCTGTGCGGTGGATCTGGAAAGAGGGTTAGGGTTTCACAATTCACAATGACGACAATATATATATATACCTAAACTAGAAGATTTCGAAAGACGTGGTGGAATAGTCACGGCCTCGACAGACGTGCGTCTTCTCGAGGCACGGGTATCAACCGTCCGGATACACAAAAGTTTCATGGCAGAGGCATGGGTCTGAATACTCAGTTAGGGACGCACGGTTGTGCAGCCTCTAGAGACACGGGGGTGTGGTGCCACGACACGGGGGCAAGTGTCATGTGAGGCATGTGCATGTAGGCACTGAAGGCACCTAATTGAAGTCTATACAGGCACAAACCTCATTGAAGCCTCTACAGACACATGTATCAACTCTCTGGATGCACAAAAGTGTGCTGGCAGAGGCATGGCTGCGAACACTCAGGTGAAAAATACACAGTTGTGAAGTCTCTGGATCCACGGGCGTGTGTGTCCAGGGGAACGTAAAATCCATGGCTCGTGTCACGTGAGGCACAAGGGTACAGGCTCCAGAGGCACCAAAGTTTAGCCTCTACAGGCACGTACGATTGTCAACCCTCTGGTTGCACAAAATTATGGTGGCAGAGGCAGGGATCCGAATACTCAGTTAGGGGGGCACGGTTGTGTATTCTCTAGAACCACAAGAGCGTGGCACCATGTGAACGTAAGAGTCACAACAAGTGTCATGTGAGGCACGTGGATTGAGACACCGGAGGAACGGAAATGAAGCCTCTTAGGCACGTGTGTCAACCCTCTGGATGCACAAAAGCGTGGTGGCAGAGGCAGGGGTGAGAATACTCTGTTGGAGAGGCACCGTTGTGAAGTCTCTGGACCCATGTGCGTCTTGCTCCACGGGCACGTAAGAGTCATGGCTTGTGTCAGGTGAGGCACATAGATGCAGGCACCAGAGGCATTGTTGTGGAGCCACTACACTCACGGGCTTGGCGTTTCTCCAGGCTTGGCTCGGTATAAACCCTCTCTGGGTGCACAAAAGTATGCACAGAAGGCACCGAAGTGAGGCCTCTACAGGCACGTGTACCAACCCTCTGGATACTCAGTTAGAAAACCACGATTGTGAAGTTTCTAGACAAAGTCTGACCTTAAGACGAAGATAAGCCAAGCTTCAGCCTGGGGTCATCGGTAACAACATCCGTCATGTCACGAGAGGCACGATTCTATGGGCGTACGAATCACGGACGTGCTTCGGTATTGGAAAGGTTCCCACTGACGAGTTCATTATTAGGAGCATGGTCCTATACTAACAAGAGTCAGGGTCGTGACTATAAATACTCGGAATCTTTCCGCTGAAACATTCAATGTGGAAGGCACGGACGTCCCGTAGCATGGAGCACGAGTTTACAACCAGTAGATCCACTGGCTTATAGGTCATGTACATACACTATGATCATCTTGTTCATTCTAACAACAATTATGTTTACTAGCAAAAGAGCCCGTGCATTGCAACGGGAGAGAAAACATAACACCCGCTCTTAACCCAACAACCACCACTCAAGACCGCAATAGGTCCATCTCCTTTATTTTTGCGAGGAATCATATTTGTTTTGCCGCTTATCCTCCTTCTCACCCTCGCCGACGATGGCCTCGGTGTTCACACGAAACAAAAAAAACATGTTTAAATATGGTTAATCCTAAGGCGTCTCTCTCTCCCTCTCTCCTCCCTCTCCTCTCTCTCTCTCTCTCTCTCTCTCTCTCTCTCTTTCTCTCACTCTCGCGATGAGAAATCTGTTGTTTTGCCCTACGACATTTTTCAGAGGTATGCATGTGTAGTTATCGATGTTTTCTTTTCCCTATATGGTTATAGTCGGGTGTTTATTTGCAATCCGGATCGCCGCCGGTACGAAAGAAAAACGAATCTTGCGCTATAAATTATAAGTTTGCTTCCAAAACAATATTTTAAAAATATCTAGCAGGTAAAATTAACATCATATTTATATTCCACACATTTTTCTAATAAAATTTCATATGTAATATGTTAAAATCGAAGTTACGGTTTAAAAGATACAGATAATTTAGAAAATCATTTTTTGACTTAAATATATTCCAAAATAATATTTAAAAATATTAACACACAAATATAATCTCATATTCATATTCTACATATTTTTCTAATCAAATTTCATATATAACATGTTTAAATTGGAGTTACGGTCTAAAAGATATGGATGATTTAAAAAAGCATTTGTTTGACTTAAATATGATCCGCGGCTGAATTACCTAAAACATTAGGGGGGTTTTCGAAAAATGTAATATAACGGTTCGGGTGTGACTTAAATCCAGACTACGGGTTGATTTCAAGAAAACACAGGGGCTTTTGTGTAAAGTATGAAAAAACGATTCATTTTAACTTAAAACAGGACTGCGGGTTGAATTCTCTAAAATAGAGGGACTTTTTTGAAAATGCCATGACGGACGACCAGAAACCCAATTTGCTTTCTTATTAGGTAAAGATTGTAGCTTCAATGTTTTTTTCCTTCCAACTGCATACTGCTCTACATCACAGAACCAATCCAGTAACATAATATAAAGCCATATCAAATGGCACCATATTAAAATTGCTTACAGCTGGTGTCGTCTGTTAGAAGACAAGCATAGTTACAAGACTTTCTAACCAAGGATTGTTATGGCAAGCTTACAGACGGTGCAAAAAAGTACAAGGGTTGTTTGTTCATGTTCAGACAAAACCCACATTCAAAAGGGCACAACAACATGTAACCCTGCAGGCTTGAACAACTTACTCCAGCTCTGTGTTCAGCAGTCACAGCTGAATGGGTCCGTCAAATCCAGGTACTCAACATGCGTGATTTTTAAATAGAAGAACCGATGCTTGCACGCTGCTGATAATATAAGGCGAGTACCACTACAAAAAAAAGACACATCCGTGACATTTGGAGCCGAACGATTTTTTTTTGTCATACATATGACACTTCTATGACGATAATTGTGACAAAACCCGGTATCCCCATGAACATGACGCATTCCGTTGCCACCCCATGAACACGACGACGATGATGTTTCTCCGTTCTGACCCAGCCATGTACACGAGCCCTGGCCGTACGTATGCGCGAGTAGGCGTTCGAGACCCTGCCCGTATGTACATACGTGGCCGTATTTTCTTTCTTGCACCCTGGCCGCTGTACGTACATGTACATGCTACGTGCGCGCCTCTACTACGACACGTACGCGCCTCTACTACGACACGTGCACGCCTCTACATCGACCAGTATATATGTACATACACGTTCGTGACCAGAATGACAATGCTACGTACGCTTTGACCAGGTGGGTCCCGACTGTTAGTCACTTCCTTGCATGCGAAGATGTAGCTGGTGGGTCCCAGCAGCCAGGGGAAAACGTTTTTTTCTCAAAATACGGTGGCCCGTCCGGTGGGTCCCCGCTGTCAGGTGGAGGAATAAATATTTTGCACGTAATAAGGAGGCACTTCCTTGCTGTGGCCGTGGACCCAGCTGTCAGCCTCTCCACGTACAGTCCACGTCCGATGGAAGCCGTTCCTTGACCATGTTGACCATGCCGCGCCAAGAGCACTAGGGCGGTGGATGATGGCGAGGCCTAGGAAGGGGACGACGCGGAGCCGGGGAAGACGCGGCAGTGGATGCCCACGCGTAGAGGAGTACGAGGGTTCACTGGTTCGTTGCGGTGTGAGGCTGCCGTCGCCGCAGAATAACAGGGGGTGTGGTTGAGTAGAGGGATGGCCTGGCCAGCGGTGGGAGTAGTAGTGGGCGGTGAGGCCTTCGCCGCATCGCAGCCGGCCATGGGAGGCAGGGGCACGAGGCACGACCGGTGCTGGTTTGGGCGGCTGGAGCAAGAAG
This sequence comes from Triticum urartu, assembly GCF_003073215.2. NCBI lineage: Eukaryota > Viridiplantae > Streptophyta > Magnoliopsida > Poales > Poaceae > Triticum > Triticum urartu. The sequence continues at coordinate 485,072,960 of NC_053026.1, forward strand.
ACCAGAGGTTGAAGAAGCACTACGGCCATTGGATGGACATCGTACGGTCACTGGAGCTAGAATCGTGCATATTGACTAAGTTGACAAAGCCCTCCGTCCCCGTCAACTTAGTAGGCCCACAAGTCAGCCTGCCACTATACTGGGTCCCAGCTAACAGGGGGAGTATTCAATTTTTTTGTGCGTAATAAGGAGGCACTTCCTTGCGTGCGAAGACATAGATGGTGGGTCCGAGCTGTCAGCGGCGGTAACGTTTTTTTCACGAAATACAGAGGCCCTTTCGATGTGTCCCTGATGTCAGGTGGAGGAATCATTATTTTGCGCGTAATAAGGAGGCATTTCTGTGCGGCTGTGGACCCAGCTGTCGGCCTCTCCACGTAAAGTCCACTTCAGATGCATGTCGGTCGTTGACCACATTGACCAGGCCGTGCCGAGAGCACCAGGGCGGTGGACGACAGTGAGGCCTAGGAAGGGAATGAGACGGAGGCAGGGAAGACTCGGCAGTTGTTTCCCACACGGAGGGGAGTATGACTGTACGAGGGTTTACTGGTTCGTCTGCCGTCGCCGGAGAATAACAGCAGGTGTGGGTGAGTAGAGGGATGGCTAGGCCAGCGATGGGAGTACGGTGGGATGGTGAGGCCTGTGCGGCAGCAAAGCCGGCCACGGGGAGGAGGGAGCAGGCAGTCCCGCCGGCGCCTATTTGAGCGGCTGGAGCCGGAAGAGCAGAGATCGAAGAAGCACGACGGCCGTTGGATGGCCATCCAACAGTCACTGCTTGTGCATCAACCTTTTTTTAGGAAAGCCTCAAATCTGTGGAAAACAGCATACACCCCATCTGCCATTATTTCTAATAATTTACATCCCATTTCCTAATTATTAAGGTTTTTCTTTGGAGCCCATATTCTTTTTGTTAGCATTACAGCCCATATTATGGCCACGGTTAAAAAATTATACGAAATTTTGCATATTTCGGTGCAGTCCGAACTGTTTTTAATCCCGAAATTTCGACTCACATTCAAACTGATTTTAAAAATAAATGTATATCAATATAAAATCCAACAAATTCTCCATGCATAAAAATTAATGTAATTTCAAATCTCGAAATGAAAAAAAATGATATTTGAAACTAATTGCCGGTTTGATGTGTTTTAAAAATGTACAACCCATTTCTCATTACTGATGCGCCATTTTCTCGGCCAGCCGAATGAAAGCTCTCCTCGTCTTGAAAGATTTGCAGCCGAACAGGCCTGACAAACCGACTTACTTGGCAAATCACAAAAAAACTGGGCTGTGGCCATGGACCCAGCTGTCAGCCTCTCCACGTACAGTACTCTTCCGATGGAATGTCGTTGACCACGTTGACCACGCCGCGCCGAGAGCACCAAGCCGGTGGACGACAGCGAGGCCTAGGAAGGGGACGACGCAGAGCCGGGCAAGACGCGACAGTGGATGCCCACGCGGAGAGGAGTATGAGGGTTCACTGGTTCGGCTGCGGTGTGAGGCTGCCGTCGCCGCAGGGCCTGGCTTGCGGTGGGAGTAGTAGGGGCGATGAGGCCTCATCGGTAGCACAGCCGGCCACTGGAGGCAGGAGCAGGCGGTCTCCCCGGCGCTGGTTTTCGTGGCTGGTGCAAGAAGAGCAGCGATTGAAGAAGCAGCAGGACCATTCGATTCAAATCCAACGGTTACTGCTACTAGAATCGTTTGTTGACTAAGTTGACAAGCCCTGTGTACGCGTCAACTTAGTAGGCCCACAAGTCAGCCTCCCAACCGGTGCGCCCAGATGTCAGTGGGAGGAATCATTTTTTTCGCGTAATAAGGAGGCAGTTGATTGCGTGCGGCCAGGCCAGCGGAGGGAGTAGGGTGGGCCGGGGAAGCCTGCGCGGTATCACAGCGGGCCACAAGAGGAGGGAGCAGGCAGTCCCGCCGGCGCTAGTTTAGGCGGCTGGAGAAGGAAGATTAGAGATTGAAGAAGCACGTCGGCCGTTGGATGGACATCCAGCACTAACTGCTGCTAGAATCGTGTGTTCACTGACAAAGCCTTGCGTAAACACGTCATCCTCGAAATCTGTGGCGTGTGCAGCCCATTTGCTATTATTTTTATAATTTTTACTCATTTTCTAATTCATATGGAATATATTGCAGCCCGTTTTCTATTTTTAAAATTGTTGGCCATTTTCTGGTCAGTACTAGGGTCAAAAAATTAACTAAATATGTGGGAAATTTTGAAAATTCGCAAATTTTTGCTGGGGAACGAAATATTCTTAATCCAAAAATTAATAGCCATACTAAAACAAATTTAAAAATAAATTAGTACTATGTCATGTTAAATCCAATGAAATACGTATAAGATATCAGTGAAGAACAGAAACAAAAAAAGAATTTTATATCCCATTTGCTATAATTTTTTTGGAATTTTCAACCCCTTTTGATATTACTTTTAACAGACATTGACCATACTCTTAAGCCAGGCCGGAATGCATCCCTCCTCGTCTTGGAGATTTGCAGCCCAGTAATTCGGAGAAAACAAATAGGCCTAGCTTGGGTATTCTTCAAAAAAAAATACTGGGCTACCTATTTTCCCAAAGAACTGGTGCATGAGCATTTAGCTTTATCTATTTATTTACTTATTTATGTTTAGGGGACCATGAGCATGTACCTAGGCCGGATTCATGTGAGAGCCTCCCTTATAGTTAATTATGGGCTGCTCTATTGGGCCTTCATCAATGGGCTGCATGTTATCAACAAGTGGAAAATGTGTTCCGAATTTAAAAAAAATGTGTTCCATACGATAAATAGCATGCGCTACGTACGGTACGGGGCACTAAAGGATCGAACCGTGCAACGACTTCCAAAACATTGTGTTTGTCGTTCTAACAACACATTTATTCAACCAACAGACGCAATATACTACTGATTGTACATTGAAAACAGCAGCAGCAGCAATCAGGGCTGGGGGTGCAACAGAAGCAGTAAGCAGGCCAGAAGAGTGAAGATGCAGCTCTCTCTCTTCCAAACCAAACATCAACCATCATTACAAAAGGCTACCAAAAAAGAACAAGTGTATGCATCAAACTAAATAAAGATCCTACTACACCAAGTGTACGCATCTAAAAAACTGGCCCAGTTAGACGTTACTATTTATTAAGCTGTGGAGATTGGCTGACGGCTTGAACCAGATGGGTGGCTGACGGGGGAAACTCCAGCCAGCAGGTCGAAGTCTGATACTTGCGACCCTCTCTCCTACTTTGGGCTGCAGAGCGTCGCGGCACATATCAGGGTATGGTGCATGTAGAGACACATGGTACGCTGTGTACACACAGTTTTGCCTGATGAACGAAACCGCACTGCCATCATGATCCTTGCCGTCGGTTATCTCCTGGTTAATCGGATAATTCAGTCCGACAAACAGAGAGCGTGTACCAAGGCTACTTACCAGCCTCCAATCAAAAATTCCTGAAGGCCCAGAGAAGGTGGGATCCTGCTCAAAGACCTTGCAGTGACTGTGGTGTCGCTCAGACGCCCGACTGAGGCATGCTTTATATTATTTTCCTTTCGAGGCGTCGCTTCAGACACCCGATCGGTGCATCCTATTTCTACTCTCTAATTGCATAGTCATATTTGACATGATTAACCTGCTTGCATGCATCATGATTTTCATGTATGACTGACATAGTAATCATGGCATATTTCAGAGCATGATTATCTTTTGTCATATTATACCAGTGTCCATGATGTTTGCGAGTACATTCAAAGTACTCACTGGCTTGTCCCTGGCTATTGTCTTGGCCAGATTTCTTGCGTGGAGAGGAGCGTTGCGATGACAGCCCCGGAACCTACGCAATGGAGATAGCAGCCTCGCGAAGAGAGGAGTTACCCTGGTCAGCTGTTCCTGCAGGAAATGGAGTCCCATAGACGCTGATGATCCACAAACCGCTTCCGACATCAACCACTAGAAACCATTTGTTGTACTCATAGGCCAGAATGGTCTTGTACTACATATCTTGTATTTTGCTTGGAGTTTCTGTATCAAGTTGGTGCCTCATCAGCTAATAGTAATCCTGGGGCTGGTGAGCACAAGGGCCGCTTTTGGGAAATTAATACCCTGAAAATTCGGTCCTGACAAACTTGGTATCAGAGCCAGGCTGACCATTGGCTAATCCTATCTTAGCCAGGTCGAAAAACCTAGGTAAACCAACCCATCAGACCTTAACCAAACCCCGGCCAAGCTTCTCGTGTACGATAGCCACACAGTGACCCGACACCTTTTGGCAGTCGGTGCCCAACCTATTAACCTAGCCGGTCGATCACGCGCCAGTGACCGACACCTAAATTGTCGCATTCGCAAGCGTGCGAAGGAAGACTCCATCCCTTTTTTTCTATAAAAAGGGCACGCTAGCCTCAACCCAACACAACACATCCTCTACCACCAAACCGAGCTAGAATGTCTGGACCCATTGTTCACAATGAGACCACGGCAACCAACCTTGGAGGTTTTGCTACCGTGCTAGCAAACCTCACCCACCGTGCCTTCGCGTTAGAAGAACCCCTAGAATATGTTGTGTACGAAGGGTCCATGAGCGGTGAGAGCCGTCAATTTTGGGCCACTGTGCATGTCTATGGTAGGGGTCTCTCTCCGGAACGCCCCTACAGGTTCACCGAAAGAACAACTTCCTTTGAACCACAAGCCATCCATCTAGCTACTCGAGAGGCTATAGTTCAACTCTGGCACTTCTTGCCCAGAGTTAACTGTCGCTTGTTCTACTACTACCCCAGCCATAACGGGTATGGTAGACCACCCCAAGTTGCCAACGGAGATCACGAGACAGATCCTGCATTATTGCATCTGGTGCGCTATGTAAGTGCACTAGAGGGACTGTTCAATCAAATCACCCTTGATCTGATCGCAGCTCGTGGAGAACTGGTTCGCCGAGCCCCGGCAAGAGGAGAAGAGGAGCCCGGCACCGACAACCCAGTCGTGCTGTTCGGACAACCGATCGAGTCCTTGAGGTCTGCCCCAGCCATCGACCATAATGCGTTGATGTCCCCAGAAGTGCTTCGTCGCCTTTTGGGAACACACTCCAGCGGGATTGTGGCCAACAATCTCCGCGATGGTCATCATCGCTACCCCGACCCAGCAGCACCTCAACCCCCTCCAGCTAACCCCGACGGTGAGACCCGTGACAAGGCCACGACGTCCACAAGGCACGCCCTCTTAGATATAAACGAGGTAGACTAAGTCACTCGAGTAGTACCGAGCCTTAGTATGTCCACGCCCGTTAATTTTGTGACCTTGTATCACCGTAAATATATGCAGCCTGCTTGTGTGCCTCTATTTTAAATAAATAGCCATGCATAAGTATGTTGGCATACAGTTGCATTTTTAATTCCGAGCGTAGCTACCAAAAACCACCCCGATGACGCCCACAGTGATACGTCACTTTTGTGAGATGTGTGTATCTGTGGCTTGGACCCCGACCCCCATGAGAGCAGAACCGACAAACTAGTGCCACTCACCGCGGTAGATAACCCAGCCTAGATGCTATATAAAAGGCCACCTCGTGAACTTGCCAAGTACCCCTCACCTTGTGCACAACTCTCACAGCTATTCCTTTGACATGCCAAGCCCTAGTATTTATCTGAGAACCCCAGACGCAGCCCCAGGCAGTTTTGTTAAAATATTGTGGGACTTTACCTGCAGTACCATGAGTGCTACCCGTCCACCCCAGTACGAGTTGCTCAAATCGAGGATCACCCCTTCCACCTCGAAATATTGGGCAGTAGTACATATCCCTCCCGCAAACCCAAACCAAGACCCAACGGAAGTCTCATTCGTGGGGAAATCAATGCCAACTCCATAGATGGCCATAAAAGCTGCTGCATGCGAAGCACTTGCTCACCTTCGATTCGCGGTACCCTATGCCAGCGATCAAGGGTATTACTACTTCCCGAGTCGCGCAGCACTCGGAGAAGTAACATCTTTTCCCTGGGGGACGAATCGAGAGAGACCCAGTACTGGCCAACCTTGCCCAGTATATCATCGCTCAAGAGCGTCTGACCCAGCGGGTAATGGGTTTTCTCCAGAGCCTCGCTTATTTAAATCCCCAGATCGCCATCGGCAGACCACTGAGACCCGACCAGGAGAGATGCGTTCATCGACAAGTCAACCCGCTTTCCCCGATAGAAGAAGAGTGTGCCCTAGTACCAGAGACGTTTTCTCGGGACCCTGTCCATTTACCGTTTTCATTGTAAACGGCATGGCTATGTTTATTTATGTGTTGCAGCTTATGCGTTATACTCAAGTTTGTGCTATAAGTAATTGTTTGGTTTCTGCTAATAGGAGCAATATTTTCAAAACAACCCTTAGCAAATCTCGAGGACGAGATTTTTCTTAAGGGGGGTAGTGTTGTGACACCCCAAAATTTTTACCTTGTTTTATTAATTAAAATTTTGCTAGGAAATTTAAACTTTTATTTTTTTTTGATTTTCTTTTGATTTCAGAGCCATTCTTTTCTTTGTTATTATGGAGTTTTTATCCCAAGTGAAAACCTTTCAAAATATTGCTGGACTTGTTTACCCTCTCAAGAAAAACATTTCCATTATCAGTGGATTTATTTGCATAATTATTTCTCTCTGAGCTTTATTCCTTAAAATGATTTTTCATAAGCCTTAGAGCCTCTTTTGCACTACAACCCTTTGATAAATTTATTTAAAAATCCCACCAAAATTTGGGGATGTCATGTGATGTTTTTAAACCACCTTGATGCAAAAATATCTTTTTTTTCATTGGATATTTTGAGCTCTACACCAAATTTTCAAATATGGTCCAGTTGGCAATTTTGCACTACAACCTATTTAAATATTTATTTAAAACTTCCACCAAAATTAGGGGATGTTAGTAGTAGCATATAACTCCACTTTATACAATAACCCACTGGTGTTCTTTGTAAAATTTGAGTAAATCAACCTCACCTTCATTCTGGTCCAGCTTGATGATTTGTACTGCAACCATATTTTAACTTGCTCCTTTACCCATGATTCTTTTTCCTGCTTATAGACTACCCTGCAAAACCCTTAAGTCCAGCAGAATGGACCCATTGGGAGATTTTTGGTCCATGAAATGGTGCCATTAACTTTCTGTCCAGAATTGGTTTTCTTAAAATCTTGCACTAACAAGTTTCTAGTTTTGCCAAACTAACTTTACCACCCTCTTATTCATCCAAAGAGACTATGATCTGGAGATTTTGGCCACCCCAAGAGTTTCCTAGATGCCATTGGCATTCTGTCAAACACCCTGGGTGCATGGTCAGTTTTGACATGAATTTTTAGTTTGCACTGTGAACTTGTTCCACTGACCCAGCAACCTTGTCCACTAAGCTCCCTGATGCCTCTAGCCTAGACCTGCTAATCCCCAGCTCCAACCAGGCCTCCTAGCTTGCCCTGGCATTTTGCCGAACAGTTGACGTGCACGCTCTGGGTGCGGTCAGAGCACACGTTTTACACGTGCGTGCGCGCGAGTCGCCGCGTCCCGCTGCCGCCTACCTGCACCCGTCCTGGCCTCTCCCCTCTCCCAGCCGTTGCGCCTGGCCCCTCCCTCACCGCAGGGCCACCCTGGCCCCCTCCTGGCACCCCACAGCATCGCCACCGCTAGCCGCCGACGGCCGCAGCAGGGCACTGCCATGGACGGCGCCGCCCGAGCCACCCCCGCCTGCCAGCTGCCCCTGGAACAGGCTGAGCTCATCCTTTCGACCTGCCAAACCCCGCCAGCCATCGCCACGCGCCCCTAGCTACAGAACGGAGGTCGCTGAAGATCCTATCCACGGCCGCCGCGAACTGACCTAGCCGCGTTATAAGTAGGGGCCCCGAGCTCGTCCAGGCACTCAGGCAGCCTCAGGCCATCCCCTCGAAGCCCCATGGCCAGTAATCGTCGGGGGGAAGCCTTCTCCCCCGTCTCCGGCCAGCTCGGCCGCCGCCACGTCCCAATACCGTTCGTCGCAACTAGGGCCTCCCCTGCCCATGCAACGCCACCACCCAACTCCCGTGGATCGTGCGGAGCCGCCCAAACCCTCAGCCATGATCGGAAGCCACCATAGCCCAAATCCCCAATCGTGCCCGAAGCCATCTCCGCCGCGAAGCTCGCCGCCGGCGACCCCCTCCACCCCCACCAACCTAGCAACTACCGGGAGGACTGCCCTGGACTGGCGGATCCATCCCTGCCCTCGGATGCCCTCGAGGAGCTGTCGTTCACCGGCAAAGATCGCTGGAGCTCCGCCTCCGTTTGGCCAAAGGAGATGGAAGGTGGGGGACGACTGGTCAAACCTGACCTGTGGGCCCGTTGGACCCACTGTCAGTGACCCAGCCCCGCCGACGCGTGTTTTAAGTGGAAGCGTATTCCGCCGAATACGCTTTCGCCAAGTAGAAAGCGTAAGCCCCTCCGAAACGTTTTCTTTTCTGTTTTATTTTAAAAACAGATTTTGACTGAAACTTTGATTAGCTATATCTTTTTAAATTAAACTCCAAATGAATTGATTATTTTTCCCACCTCTCTCAAATTCCACCTAGTTTATTTTAATATTTATTTCAAAAATAATTAGGACAACTTTTTGTACTATTTTTAAAGTATGTGTTATTTGTATATTTCTTTTAAATAGGAATTTGGAGGGGAGATTATAACTTGCAAATGTTTTGGAGAGCACCTCACCTCTCCACACCTTGAAGGCAAGCATTCTGAACCCTGGCATAATATTTTTGTGGGTTGCTTGGTACAATTACTACGCCAATTTGACATGGAGCATTCGTTATTTTATGAGACGATATGATTATACGCATGAGTGTATAATGAAAGATCTTGTTGTTGGAAATGGATATGCTAATCCCCCTCATATACCTTTCTTGCCTACCGGGCGAAAGCCGGGAAAGTATCTGTGTTGGGTAGACACGAGCTTGTCTCCGGTCTTCGTCGAGACGGTTGTGTCCGGTAGGGCATGGTGAGGTATGAGGAGTGGTGATACTACCTGTTAGTTGAAATATGTTTGTTATGCTAATCATGCAGGGAATACCTAAACCTCCCGAGTCGACCATAGATCGAGTCTTGTTCCAGTAAACCCCATACTTGTTTTGTACTACCACTTGTCCCTGCCACAGGTAGGGTACGGTTCAGTAAGTTGTCAACCCCTTCCTAGAACACACCGTACAGAGAGGCCATGGTGGAAGATACCGGAAGGCCTCCAGTAGGCATGCCACCTGGTCTGGGGGCATGGGTGTTTTCGGTTGTAGCCGAAGGGGTAGCTCCCCTAGTTTGCGCGCGGTATAAATTTTGTGATCCCATGTTAGTCGAGGTTGTAGCCTCCCCACTTAGAGTTTTGCTTAACGGGTGTCGTGGGTGATTCCAGGCACCGATAAGTTAGGCTGGTGTGTGCGGTCAGGTGTGTTTTCAATCAAAAGACCGTAGACGGAATTAGTCCCGATGGACTAAAGAAATCCGTTACTCGTGGGTAAAGAGTACACCCTCTGCAGAGATTATACCTATTCGAATAGCCGTGTCCATGGTTAAGGACTACAGTCTAGGATGGGTCAAGTGTCGGTCTTAGTGTCGGTCTTCGGAGGAGAAACTACTAAACCAGAACATTGATTATGACCTACGACATCTGATGATTATGATTATTATTATTATGGACTAACCATTTGTATTATTTGAATTATTGAGTATCCCTGGGACGGTTCTACCTCCCGGATATTCAATGTGATTATTCTTATACAAGCCCTTTATGTCGTGTCGCTCAGACGCCCGACTGTGGCATGCTTGTTACTTAAATTACTTATAAGCCCTTTATGTGGTGTCGCTCAGACGCCTGACTGTGGCATGTTTGTTACTTAAATTACTTATAAGCCCTTTATGTGGTGTTGCTCAGACGCCCGACTGTGGCATGCTTGTTATTTCCAATCACTTATAAGCCCTTTATGTGGTGTCGCACAGACGCCCGACTGTGGCATGCTTGTTATTCCTTTTATATATAAGCCCTTTATGTGGTGTCGCTCAGACGCTCGACTGAAGCATGCTTTATATTATTTTCCTTTCAAGGCGTCGCTTCAGACACCCGATTGGTGCATCCTATTTCTACTCTCTGATTGCATAGTCATATTTGACATGATTAACCTGCTTGCATGCATCATGATTTTCATGTATGACTGACGTAGTGATCATGGCATATTTTAGAGCATGATTATCTTTTGTCATATTATACCAGTGTCCATGATATTTGCGAGTACATTCAAAGTACTAACTGGCTTGTCCCTGGCTATTGTCTTGGCTAGATTTCTTGCGTGGAGAGGAGCATTGCGATGACAGCCCCGGAACCTACGCAATGGAGATAGCAGCCTCGCGAAGATAGGAGTTACCCTGGTCAGCTGTTCTTGTGGGAAATGGAGTCCCATAGACTCTGATGATCCACAAACTGCTTCCGCCATCAACCACTAGAAACCATTTGTTGTACTCATAGGCCAGAATGGTCTTGTACTACATATCTTGTATTTTGCTTGGAGTTTCTGTATCAAGTTGGTGCCTCATCAGCTAACAGTAATCCTGGGGCTGGTGAGCACAAGGGCCGCTTTTGGGAAATTAATACCCCGAAAATCCGGTCCTAACATTTTGCCGTCGTCTGATCGTGCCAGGAACCACCTGCAACTGCCATGCCGCTTTTGTTTGAAAGGTTCTGGGATTAGGAAGGGTAGGGACACCAGGCGGCCTACAACATCATATCAAGTTGAAGTCAAATAAAAAAGGGCTCTTAGTTTAGTCAATCTTAAGAATAGCATGTTATGAGCATGAATATTTTTTCAGCAAATCTTGACAGTAATATAAGCAAGCCATCATGATATCATAGGAAATTAACATACTGCTGTAACAGCAGTTTGTAGCGATGACTGGAGTAGGCCAGCAATATGTCCAGTCATAGAAGGAGTCGACAACGTAAATGAAGCCCTGATGTTCAATGGCATCAGAGAACCATGGAGGATGTATGATCCTGTGATGGACGTGCAAATTTATCCACCTACCGCAGTGACCTATTAGATAGGCGAGACCGTGGTTGAAGAACGCAATTAGCCTGAAGTCTTTATAATTCGCAGATCTTGTGGGCACTTGGCAGATTACAACCTTGAGCAAATCAGACTTGGTATCATGTTGGCTACTGTAAGATTCCGAGTATTCTAGGCCGCGGTGCCAAAGCAGTGCAGTGTTAATCGAAGGAAGGGGGATCAATCGCCGGGTGTAGACCTCCACGAGCATCCAGCTTCCGCGACAGTCGACGAGCACCATCCAAGACGTGTTCATGCTGACCCAATACATACCGTTAATGTAGTTGAGGCTGACGGGGATCGGATCACAGTCAAGGGGGTTGATGCTCGCCACCCTACGATCGTTATGCTGCGTGACATGCCGTTTTTGAAGATCAGGCGGCATCAGCAAGCAAGGAGCTGGCTTAAAAAGCTCCGGCCTGAGGGCTTTTAGTACACGGTACAGCCCCAACGAGCATGCCGCATGCGGCATGGTACTGAGATTGTCCACACGCGAAACAATGAGCTTGATTACCTCTGTGGGGAGCGAATTCCAGCCACTCTTTCGGCAGACGCTGCTCGGTTCTGCCATTGTTAGTGCTTGGGTTTCAGACGAGGGGGGGGGGAGGCGCCTTAGCGGGGATGGAAGATTGGACGAGATTATGTGCGGACAAAGATGGAGAAGCGAATATGTGCTGCAGGAAGTGGACAGGTGATGATGACTACAGCACGCCGCTTGACTTACGAGACACATACCAGCAGCGTAGGGTCATGTCGATGCCAGACAACTTGCTTGAGTGATCACAATACTGGTACTCCCTACAATGCTATGCCCTAACTTGCTTGAGTAGAGTAGTAGAGTAGGACTCTGCTCTACTACTAGCACCGGAGGACTAGTATATTCTAATCTAAAATAGTTACAAACTTCAATGCCCGAGCGTGGAACGACTACGAACCGTGCTCAAAGACCGTGTCTACATGGTGTTTGGACATGGGCGACAACCTCAATGCGAACGGTGCTGCTCTCGTTGCACCGTATGTGTTTCTGTCCTTCCTATTCGAAATCGTGGTAGAATTCATGTTTCTACTCTGTATCCTACTACTATGCTAGTCCACATGATTAGTTTCATCTCTGTTATAGCCATCATGATTTATTTTGTGCTTATTCGGATTAAATCTCGTAGTAACTTGCTCATATATTCAACTGGCACAACGTCCCCTACAGCCACTCCCGTTTCATGGACGGCCTGGTCGATGTTGGAATTTTGCAAGTAGGCCTTTATAAGGTGAGCTCTTCTACCACTTGTATGAGCATGAGAAGAGGAGACCTACACGCGCGCTCCTCCTCCTCGCTCGCCTTGCCACACCACGCCTCGTCACGATGCGCCGCGGGTTGCGGGATTGAGCCGAGCCGAGGACAGAGCTATACTCCCACGACCTACCCGGCCCGCTCAATATAGTTTCTCACCACCGTTCCAGATAATTGCGCCGCCAATCAAGTCTTCTCCATCCCTCCTTTAGGTGTGCACCGGGAGAAGGGACAACAGGCCTCCGGAACCCCGCCTCTCGTGATCCTGTATGGGAGAGGGGCGATCAGGTTTTTGGGGAGCGCACTCGCGCGACTGCTGGCAGTGACGACTTCGCGAACGACGACTTCTTCCCCGACCTCGGCAACTTCATCCTCGACGACATGGGCGACAACGTCAACGCAGGCAACCAGTGAGATACAGGGTGTAGGAAGAGGTTTGGGAATTTGCATGCCTTTCCAACCAGTGAGATACTCTGTACAAAGTACGACAGAGAAATAACCACATAGAAGGAAGCTAAAAGTAAACAATCAAACGAGCATTTTTGCATTTGTTTTGCATTGAATCATTTCACAAGCTTGACTCGTGTTGTTTTTCTACTTTTACAAAAACCGCATCGTAATGTTAAAACGTGCATTTGCACGTACATAAGTAATAGTAGTACTCCCTCCGACTAGGTGTATAAGTCTTCCCTCCTTCTTGGTCACGGTGCACAACCGAAGATGACTTATTGACCTGGATGGAGGGAGTTGCACAGTCTGCAAGCATATATTGAGAGAGACGTCTAGTGCGATAGTATATAGTAAAGTTTGTGCTATATGCACATAGATGCAAAATGCGTACGAATACACAAGGTTTCCAAACTTTCCCTTTTACATACTTAATTAAGGACGCTAGAAATTCCTCAACGTTTGGGATTTATCATTTGTGTCCCAAAACTAATGAGATCGCCTTACGAAACAAAAATTATACTCCTCCTAAAAGCCACGGCACTCGCAAGAGCGCTTGCGGCGTGCCACGAGTGCCCTGGTGCACCGCCGTTTCCCAGCGCGCCGACACAACGCCTCTTCCTCAGCCTCGCAACTCGCGAGGTGCTGATTGGCGGCTTGCCGGCGGGCGAGCGCGATCTCACCGGTGTGGTGATCTGGCGCCAACAGGTACTCCTCCTTGCTGGAAGCGTGCACCAGGTCCACGTACCGCCAATCGTAGATGAGGCGCTTGGGCCCGACTGCACTCAGGGCGTTGGCACAGGCGTCCTCCACCACCCTCACGGCCCTCGCACGAGCTTTCTGCCAAAGAACCAATTGCCTGACTCTCTCGGACGCGACATAGGCCTCCCAGGCAGCTTGTTCCGCGGTGCGCTTCTCTTCCTCAGCCTTCTTCTCCGCCTTTATTTTGGCGCGCTCTGCTGGAGGAAAAGCCTCCCACAAGGCGACATCCATTTCTTTCCAAAGCTCCTCAAGGCTGGGGGGCTCGGCGGGCGGTGCGGCGTTCTCCTCGTAGCGGGGAGCCGAAGCATCCTCCGGCGCACGTGCTGGCGAGATTGGGAACGCCGACGCGTCCACCTCGACGCGTCGCGACGAGGAGCGGAATGCCGACGCGTCCTCCTCGACTAGTGGCGGCGAGGAACGGAACGACGACACGTCACGTCACGGCGAGGAGTGGAATGCCGACGCGTCCTCCTCGACTAGTGGCGGCGAGGAAAAGAACGGCGACGCGTCGCGTAGCAGTGAGGAGCGGAACACCGACGCGTCCTCCTCGACTAGTGGCGGTGAGGAACGGAACGGCGATGCATGACCGTCCGCACGGTGCAGCGAGGGGCTCCTAGGGCTTGGGAGGGGCGATGCCATGGTGGTCGACGTGAGAGGGAGGGGGAGGAGATAGCGATGAACGTGAACGTGAGGGGGAGGAGATAGCGATGTCGTGGGAGGCGCAGTATTTATAGCGAGCAATGGCACACCTACGTAAGATATGGACTGAGCTGCACTGACTTAACTGCAGGTCCAATTGCGTCACTGACATGTGGGCCAGACCCCTGTTGGGCCCATATGTCAGTGACCGAATGCACCTGCAGTTAAGTAACAGCTACGTGGGCATATTTGTTGGAGTAAATTACGGGGCAGCGAAGGGGTGGAAATATTGCTGGTCAGAACGGATTGGACGAGCGTGGGGGGAGGAGAGTCATGCATGCAGATTTTTTCACACGGGGTGGAGTGGTTGGACCGCCGGAGGGAGAAGGAGAGTTTGGCAGGCATATTGTTTCCACGCATGGAGAGGAAAAGATTTGGAGACGAACGGGCTTCCTGCAGGTATGGGGAACGGTGCATAATAAGTCATCTTGCATGCCGGGCTAGGTATAGTCTCAAGTCATTAAAAACAAACACGCCCCACACATGTTCATATTTCAAGGTGCACTAAATTATTGCATGCGATGATTAAGGCTGGCCATAATGGTGGTATCTTAGCTGGTATCATGCACACGGGAATAGCAAACATGCTGACGTGGCAAAGAATTAAAGAAGAGAGGGGGGGTTAGAGTAACTAGTGTTCATGCATGCATTGGTAAACACATTTTTTGTGGAGAACGTCAGCACAAGTTGAGTACTTTTGCAGACTTCAAAAACTATTCCACAATGTGTCAACATTCACAATGTCAAATCAATATTTTTACACGCATTATAAAACATAGTTCTTATACTCATTATAATCAGTACTCCCTCCGTCTAGGTGAGCAAGTCATCTTAGATTGTGCACTGTGACCAAGGAGGAGGGGAAAACAAGAGATCTTAATGTTTATTTGCTAATTAATAGCATTGCATGCAATGAACTAACCACTGCATGTCGTGTTTGGTAGTCTCAAGTCATTAAAAGCATGCACACCCACATCTCCTATTGGTTGATATGTCAAGAAACAAGAAACGAGGTAGAAGTTAATGAACCGCGCCTAAGTGTTTTGGGAGTATTGTAGATATTGATATTTTTAGTATAAATTTAGTCATGGGATTTCATTGATGCCTGTCAAAGCGTTGACAGGTCTGCTATGTGTGACCTGAAGATGAAAGCGTTGAGCATCTCGAAGTTGATCAACAATCTTCAATTTTCAAAGATTAGCCGTTCGGCCACTAAGGTGGCACACTTAATCGCTAAGTATAGCTTTGACAATAGATTAGATGGTATTCTTGTAAATAACGTACCGCCCTGTCTGGTGAATATTGTATCGAATGAGTGTACTGGTGTGGCTGGTTAATTAATATAAGGTGGTGTTAAAAAAGTCTAAATTTGGTCAAACACTTTGCAAACGGTTGACAGGAGTAAAAAGGACCAGAGGGAGTATCATGCATGCGGAGTAGGCAAAAGAAATTGCTTGTCTAAAAAAGGCAAATTTTTTTGCTCATTTATAGCAGGTCGAAGTCTCAAAGGGTGCGACCGCACGAGGGAGGCGAAGGTCATGGGAGGCGCGGCATTTGATGGAATTAAGTGAAGTTACATCCACGCGCCGGCATGGCGTGCGAATAGGCAGAAGCTATACCGTCAGGCCTACGATATGGGTCTAGTAGACATGACATCTAGTGGGTCCCGCATAGTTCTCGAGAACTCTTTGGGGGCTTGCAGCCGTTTATCCACCGGGCAAGCCAGCAACCCCACGCCGTTCACACGCCCTACTCGTCCCCGTCTTCTACCTTACAACAGTTCGCTCCCAGTCATCCCGTCCTTTCACATTAGTTCGCTCCCAGTTTTTTTGCGGGGTACAACAGTTCAACTTCTCTTAACCCTCCTCCAAAATCCATGTCCTCCCAAATCTCCATGGTCGCCGTTGAGTACCAGGTTAGAGCCATCACCAGCGATCAGTTCATCGTCATCTACACACGTGGATCTGAGACGGTGAAAGCATGGCTTGCTCGCTTCCTACGCATGTTTAACAGTTCAACGGATGAGTGGGTCGCTGGGCTAGATGTTGAGTACACCACAGTCCTGGGACAAGAGAAGGATGTAAAGGACGAAGAGAGGAAGAAGCCCGCCGTGATCCAGGTTTGCGTACATAACGTTTTCTTGGTCTACCACATATGCCATGCCGACGTTGAGTGCCAGGATTTTAAGATCTTCCTCAAGGACAAAAGAGTGAAATTCGTTACTGTAGGCTTTAAGAATGACAGTGACGTCCTGCGTCGTATAGGTCTCGTTGTAGGCCAGCCCTTCGATCTCCAGAAGGCAAGCCTGGTGTCCTCCTCTCAACCTTCAATGCTGACCCTGGCAGCAGCCATGATTGATCCTTCGTACGCTGAACTGAAGAAACCTCATCACGAGTTTCATCATGCATGGGAGTCGAAGACATTAGATGAAGATCACATCCTGTACGCTGCAATGGATGCCTACCTTTGTTTAAATATCTACAAGGGCTGGATGAGGAAGCAGAGCCCAGTGTCCGGTTTAAGCAAAGAAGCGTTGGCGAAGAGGAAGAGGAAGAGGGACGAGGACGAAGTCGAGGACGTGGACTCGGACTCCGAGTAAGGTGGCAGTGTCGTCGCTCATGCTGGTTCTACTGCAGTGTCAAGCAGACTAGTTTCTTATTAGTTTATTTTCAAGGGTGTGTTGTGCTGAGGCCCCAGCAGAACTATGTTTATGTTCTTTCTCATTATTTGAACTCTTTAGTACGTACAATAGTACTAGTACTATGTCTTACTACTGTTCTTGTTGCAGTTGGTACTACTGCTCGTATCTTCGTGTTCCTACTGTACTTAATACGTTCGTACTAGTAGTATAATTTGGGTTAGTCGATTTGTGAAAGAAGTTCGACGGAGCGAAGGAAGAAGACGGCAGAAGAGGTGGAAGAAGCCCTTCTAGCCATCCATGTTGCATCAAACGGCTCACATGAGTCGACTGACTCAAATTGCTCCTTCAGATTGCAGGATCCACGTGGCATTCAAGGTCTCGAAGGTAGATTCCGCGTCTGCACCCGGTTTGTGGGCTCGACGCGCGCAGGACCGGCTTCCGCCGCGACAGCCACCATGCACGCCTCCTCCGCGCGGGTGGAGACGACAATGACACGCTAGTTCCTCCTCGCCGGCGTGCTGGAGCACGAGCTCGTCCTCCTCTTCGTACGCTGCATGCATAGACGCGGCTCCACCAGCTGCTCGCGTGCTTGGCAGCGCGGCGGCATCGCGAGGAGGGACTGCAGACGACGTGAGCAGGCGAGACTTCGGGTTCATGGCACAGGGATGGCGGCGACACGACAGTGATGGGCGAGAAATTGTTGGCCGGAGCAGGCGGGTGCTGGCATGCGCAACGGCGGCGGCATATTCATGAGTCCGCGTGTGGGAGCTTACTTTAGTTTTATATATAAGGTTGGTCAAACTTAAAAGAAAACCGTACTAGTACACGTAAACATTAGACTTAGGCAGCGCTTTTATTAGTTAGGCTGGTCACAATGGGGACGAACTTAGGAGTAACATCACACACTCCAATACAACTTTGCTTACGTGGCACATATTTAATGAAGAGAGATGTGCTTGTGGTAACTAGCTAAGTTACCGGAACATCACACACTTCAAGAAACAATGAGTCTATAACCTAATAAATACATCGTTGTATGACACTACATAGATGTTCCTACCCACTATGGAGGTAGTAACATAGTCTAGGAAAGTGTGTAAGTTACTAGCTTATGTTCTTGCCCATTGTGACCAGCCTTAGTACCACAGCCACGATACGGAATCCTGTGCAAGCGCGTGAACCGCGGCCGCGCGGTCGATCGAACGGCGCGTCAGCGTGTCGCGCTCGAAGGACATCCACCGAACCTTTTTGTGTGTGTGAAAACAATCCTCGAATATTACCCAACTTTTTTTCCTATGAAAGTTCTTGACGCTGCAATATTTCCATATATTTGAATTTAGCTCCAGTTCGTGTTTATTTGGATTTGGATGTTTTAGGTGCGCCCTAGTTGTTTTAATACTAATTTTGTGTGTGTGACTGAGAGAGAACGTGTGTATGTGTCCATATGTGTGTTGTGGCGGAAGGGCAATGTGGAGATGGTGTGCGTGTGATACAGACATAGAAAAGTGTGAATGTGCAAATGATCGTGCATGAGTGAGACATAGACAAATGCCGATACATTGTGTATTCATGAGAGAACGGTCTTCTAGTTTACTTGTGTGTGTGTGTGAGAGAGAGAGGGAGAGAGAGATACAGAGAGAGGAGCATCCGTAACACAACAACCATCTCTCTCGATTCATCTGTCCCTCACACGGTCGCATGCAACACATGCATCAACGCGCACATTTTGACACCCTCACTCGGCCCCTGCCCACATCAAGGCCCACACAATCTCTTCGTGAATACCCATTTCTCTCCTTAGGTTTGTTTTCTCTAGATATCTAACACACACACACAGACACACGCAACACAACACACACACACTCCCCCGAGCACACAATTCATCCCCATCCAAGGTTATACGGCGACCACTCTCGCTTGTGCTTCTTTGCACGCCAACATTGTGGGTGTTCTGGGAACGGGGGTCCCCAGACTTGCCTGCCTGCGGCCCGCGGCGTGGCTCAAAGGGGGCCCAGTACGGCCCATCACAGACCCAAGACCCTCACGAGGGGCCAAGCCTCGCGGGGCCGACGACACGGAGCTTCCTCAGGCATGGCCTCATTAGGCTGGCTCACGAGGAGGCGGAGAGATCAAGGCGGGGTACCTCATGAGGTGCCCATGACGCAAGCCATGACGACCAAGGGCGCCAGGCGGGCGCCAGCCCGCGCAGTGTCCTCCTTTCCTCTTTGGTGCAAAGGGAGCAAGCACAGGCGAGAGCATCAAGCAAAGGCACCCGTTTCGGTGCAATGAGACCAAGACCAGTCCAACGGCAGGGAAGAAGTCATTGTGGAGCCCAAGCTAGCGTCACCACCAGAGCCTTTGGCAGGCGAGGACCAACTTTAGTCAGGATAAGTGTACCAGATGTTCCCCTTCAAAATGGCCAATTGTTGGCGCCCTTCCCGCTCAATATTTGGGAAGAGGCCCAGGGCCTTTGCCTATAAATAGGACTAGCCACCCCCAGGGTAGAGGGACAGAGAAATCGGAGAGAGACAATTGGGATCAGATCGAGTAGCATCGATCAGAGGGAGAGAGAGAAGAAGGGTGACTGAACTCCTCCTAGCAGTTCATCCCCCCAGCCAAGAACCGGCCCTCGCGAGGCTGTTCTCCCTTGTATGGCTCATCATCATCGGCCCAAGAGGCAATCCACCACACCAAACTAGAGTAGGGTATTACACCACAATGGTGGCCCGAACTAGTATAAACCCTTTGTCTCTTGTGCTGATTCTTTCGATAGCTTAGATCGGAGCAAGGCGGCGGGTTGCAGGTAGGTAGAAGGCGAGATCTCCGCACGCACCGCAGAGTTCGAACCTCAAGGGTCTGCCGGAACCCGAAATCCGACAAACATGCACAACACCTCAATCTTCAAAGAGGCAACGAGCAGATCGAAGACGGCGACCACACCACGCTAGAGAATGCGGGGTCATTTGGAAGCAGGGTGATGTGATGACGGCTGACTGACTCCTCCCCCCACCCTCTCTCTCTCTCTCTCTCTTGCACAAAATTACCAATCCCTCTCTCCCCCGCACAAAATTTTCAATCCCTCAACCCACGAGATCCTTCCCCTCTCGTCCATGTTTTTCCTGCTCTCTCATCAAACATGTTGTCTCTTCTCCTTCCACGTATACAGAATCCAGATGCACACGCATCTCATGTATATTACATGTATGCATCTTTCTCACATACCTAACTTCTTCCTCTCTCTCTTTCTCTCTCTCTCTATCTCTCTCTCTCTCTCTCTCTGTCTCATTAGGTTTGTCTCCTACTCTCTCGTCCACATACATTCAATCTTTCCCGCCCTATCTGCTCCATCTTCAAAAGCTCTCTCTGCACGTTACATTCACACATTGGGATATGTCAAAATGTTGCTTCTATAATGGCTGATGTAGAGTTATGGTTGTTCTTGTTGCATCCTACAAAGTAATAACTATGAAATGCATTTAGATTCTCATTTGACTGGGATTATGTGAGTTTGAGCATGTTGTGAAGTACTATAGACCTTGTATACATCTTGGGATTCGACAATGATTGTAACTATTGAATTGTATAGACCATTACATTCGAAGTCAATAGCCTAATATATTTATTTCACAATTTCAACAAATGATTAGTTCACTACAAACTAAGAAAACAAATGTGTACTCCCTCCATTTTTATTTAAGTCCGCATATTAGCATTGGTCAAAGTCAAGTTTTGTAAACTCTCAGAAAGCTTATAACAAAAAATATTAAAATATAAAATAAAAAATAAATACCATTAGATTCATTATTGAATGTACTTTCACACCATACATATTTGTTATGGTAAATGTTTATATTTTTCTATAAACTAGGACAAACTTTAGGAAGTTTGACTTTGGTCAAACCTAAAATGCAGAGTTTACTACTACTACTACTCGCTAGTTGCTTAGCCGAATCACTCAACAAGCCACATGGGGAGTCCAGTGTCACAAAATTTTGAGGTCGGTGGGAAAATCTCCCGCGACCCTGATTCGAGCAGTGGGAAGTTAACATCATAGCCTTCGGAACAGGCCTACGGATGACGCTTGGTAGGGGGATGTTTTCGTAACTTCAGGTTCACCCTACCCAGCCAACCCCACCCCGGCACCCAGAGTAGTACACCTGAATACTCCCCAATTTCTATCCCCACCGCAAAATAGACTTCTCCACGGCACCGCAGCCTTCGTGCTCCTCCAGTTTACATCGATGCACTCATCCACCGCAGCACATATGCCTCATTGACGACCTCGTACGCCGCACTGGAGCCGGTCCACCGTCGTCGTCGTACACGGAGCCTCTTCCCCGGCATTGTCTTCCATGGTCTCGGATCTGCTTCCCGGATGCCGACGCCAAGCGCAGAAGTACCACCGTTGTGGACAATGAACTGACTCCCGTTGCCGACCATGACTCACAGAGGCCGCCACGACCATCGTTCTCCTCCTCAATTGGTAATGTGTGTATTGAATCACTTAGCAGTACATGTGCAGTTCCAAATTTGTTCATACCTACCCTTCAAATTTGCTGGGTGCTATTGTTCCTGTAAAAGTTATTGGTTATAGCCTCCATTGTCCAACAAAATATCAACTTGTAATTGTGCGTCGCTCCTGTATCGCGCTGTGCTTGGGTAGGTTTTTCATCTGCAACCAGTAGTGTGGCAAATGATGGAAAGGTTTTTAGAACTAGCAAAATGCCCATGCATTGCACGCATCAAGATGCATTTGTATGAGTAGTTTATCTTGTTGGAGATGCTCTAACATGACAGACGAGTGCTTTAATGTTGCCCACAAGATGCGCGAGTATTACTAGTAGTATATTTTTCTTGCCATGTTGAGATTTTAAAACCACGAGTGCGAACATGCAGAGGAGCATTGAAGACCAAACACGGGATATTCGGGACATCTTCAAGGAGCGTGGCAAGTTAAAGAGGAGCTGCACCGAACCTGTAAAACGAGCTTTGGTAAGTAACACCCTTTCAATTACTTTCGTGTAGCCTCGTGTTCTTCGATGTGTATATGTTGTAGTTTCTGTTTCTCTTAAGCGTGGTGTTCTTCGATGTGTAATAAGAAGAGTCTTAATCGTCCTAATGCTTTCGTTTTTAGCTTGATGTAAGAAGTGGGTGTTCTCACCTTGTAGTCTGTTTTTATTTATTTTTTCCTTTTGAATTCACTTCTCCGAGTTCTTTTTATCTGGCTTCTACTAAATGGATCTAGGTTGCTCTGAGTATTGATCTAAAAAAGAAGTAACTTCATGTCAGGATGTAGTTCCTGCGAGGAGGGAAGAATGGTCAACCTTGAGATCATGTTTCCAAAATGAGGCTGGATTACACACAAGGTGCCAGTTCTCTAATGATGTTGGATTAGACACAAGGTGCAAATTCCCAGATGATGCTGGATTACACACAAGCCAGGTGGAGTCCTCAGCTATTCGTGTCCTCGTGGCATTAGTAAAGGCTGAAAGAAAGCGTCCAGCAGCCCTTGAGAATGTAGCTGAGTTCCTGAAGAAGCGAAAAGAGCAATCAGATGCTCTCTTCACCCAAGCCAAAGAAGAGATGGAAGAAGCCAGAAATAAGCTAGCAGAGGCAGAGCAGGCTAAGCGTCTCCTGCTATCTAAAACTGTTGTCAATACAAAATTTCCTTCATAATAGCTAGGTTCAAATGTTTATCCAGTCAGCATGCCTGTTGTGATGTCCGTGCATCTACTGATGTGGCACAAAATGTTTTTTGGGTCATGTAATAACAGCAACTACTTTCCAAATAATAACAGACGGAGCATTCACTACTAGGGAAAAGCCTAGCAGCAGCGAGGGTTTTGGGCCTCTCAGTAGCGCGGGTACCGGCGCTACTAATAAGGCGCTACAGCTAACATATAGCAGTAGCGCCTGTTGTCCCATGCTACTTCTATACATGAATAGTTGTAGCGCTCTTTGGGAAAGGGCGCTACTGATATTATCTGCAGCGCTGTTTGCTGGGATGCGCTACTGGTAAGGCGGCGCTACTGCTAAATTTCCCCCCTCGCTACTACTAGTTTATTTATTAGTTTTTTTCCTGCATATTTGTTTTGTATTTGTTTTGTATTTGAATAGGCTTTATACAATAATCTTTAGCATATCATACACATACAAATGTAATCATAGCATATACATACAATTACTCTCATCAAATCATGTCATCATCATAATCATCATCCAACACAAAGTGGTCTCTCGTCATCATCTCGAAAATAGCAATACAAGTCTTGATTACTTGCAAATACATCGTCATCCATCTAAAAAATGATATACGCGAGAAGAGCTATCACTTTGAGAACATGAGTTCGTATCCCTCTCTCGCATTAGCGTGAACCTAATCTAACTACTGCCTGTCGCTCGGAAACCAGAAACCGGTACACCTGGGCCTGACACTCCGGCCACTTGTCGTATATATACTCCTGGCGTAGCACTTCTTTGCCATCTATGATCTATGCACCTGCATCATCACATGAGTCGATGATATGCAACATATATAGTTGAGGAACAGAAAGAGACAGACTTGGCAAAATAGAAACAACATATCATAAGCATAAATAACAAAGTTCATCGTACCCCAAAATGCCCTAACTAGAGTGATTTTCGCTAGTCGAGGAGGAGGACGGTTTAATTACATCACAAATAAAGTTTCACCGTGCATAACTCAAAGTTTTGTCATATAGAAAGTATGGACTAAACGGACACATTGTCATATATCGACAATCACTCCAAGATGTCGTTCCATCCATCCAAGTCAAGGAGATAGTCCCCGAGCCTAGTCAAAGGCTTCAGGTCGAGGCGCTGAGAGGCTATCCATGTTCGGATGTCTTCCCGCGACATTTGTCCTTCTCCGTAGAACATCCCTGTTTTTCCGACGACCACCTTCATGATGATTTGGGCAAGTTCGCGCTGGATGTTATAGAGCTCAGCTCGAAGTCGATGATCCTCGATATCTCCTATGTCCTTTTCCCATTGCAGAATATGGGCATCGTCGGAAGAAGGTGCCATGCGAAGGTTCTGGTGATCCCGTCTGTACTCCAGCATGTGGTGTAGGACATAGAATGTTGGGTAACGTAGCAGAAATTCAAAATTTTCCTACGTGTCACCAAGATCTATCTATGGAGAGACTAGCAACGAGGGGAAGGAGAGTGCATCTACATACCCTTGTAGATCGCTAAGCGGAAGCGTTCAAGTGAACGGGGTTGATGGAGTCGTACTCGTCGTGATCCAAATCACCGGAGATCCTAGTGCCGAACGGACGGCACCTCCGCGTTCAACACACGTACAGCCCGGTGACGTCTCCCATGCCTTGATCCAGCAATGAGAGAGGGAGAGGTTGAGGAAGATCCAGCAGCACGACGGCGTGGTGGAAGTAGCGGGATTCCAACAGGGCTTCGCTAAGCGCTGTGGGAGGAGAGAGATGTGTCACGGGAGGGAGAGGGAGGCGCCAGGCCTTAGGTATGTTTGCTCCTCCTTTTCCCCACTATATATAGGGACAAGGGAGAGGGGGGGCGCAGCCCTTGACCCTTCCTCCAAGGAAGGGTGCGGCCAAGGGGGGGAGGAGTCCATCCTCCCCAAGGCACCTCGGAGGTGCCTTCCCCCTTTAGGACTCTCCCCTTTTTTTCTCTCTTGGTGCATGGGCCTCTTGGGGCTGGTTCCCTTGGCCCATGTAGGCCAAGGCGCACCCCCTACAGCCCATGTGGCCCCCCGGGGAAGGTGGCCCCACCCGGTGGACCCCCGGGACCCTTCCGGTGGTCCCGGTACAATACCGGTGACCCCGAAAATTGTCCCGATGGCCGAAATAGCACTTCCTATATGTAATTCTTTACCTCCGGACCATTCCGGAACTCCTCGTGACGTCCGGGATCTCATCCGGGACTCCGAACAACTTTCGGGTTACCGCATACTAATATCTCCATAACCCTAGCGTCACCGAACCTTAAGTGTGTAGACCCTACGGGTTCGGGAGACATGCAGACATGACCGAGACGTTCTCCGGTCAATAACCAACAGCGGGATCTGGATACCCATGTTGGCTCCCACATGTTCCACGATGATCTCATCGGATGAACCACGATGTCAAGGACTTAATCAATCCCGTATACAATTCCCTTTGTCTAGCGGTACGATACTTGCCCGAGATTCGATCGTCGGTATCCCGATACCTTGTTCAGTCTCGTTACCGGCAAGTCTCTTTTACTCGTTCCGTAACACATCATCCCGTGATCAACTCCTTGATCACATTGTGCACATTATGATGATGTCCTACCGAGTGGGCCCAGAGATACCTCTCCGTCACACGGAGTGACAAATCCCAGTCTCGATTCGTGCCAACCCAACAGACACTTTCGGAGATACCTGTAGTGTACCTTTATAGCCACCCAGTTACGTTGTGACGTTTGGCACACCCAAAGCATTCCTACGGTATCCGGGAGTTGCACAATCTCATGGTCTAAGGAAATGATACTTGACATTAGAAAAGCTTTAGCATACGAACTACACGATCTAGTGCTATGCTTAGGATTGGGTCTTGTCCATCACATCATTCTCCTAATGATGTGATCCAGTTATCAACGACATCCAATGTCCATGGTCAGGAAACCGTAACCATCTATTGATCAATGAGCTAGTCAACTAGAGGCTTACTAGGGACATGTTGTTGTCTATGTATCCACACATGTATCTGAGTTTCCTATCAATACAATTCTAGCATGGATAATAAACGATTATCATGAACAAGGAAATATAATAATAACTAATTTATTATTGCCTCTAGGGCATATTTCCAACATAGAATCCATCACTAAGAGAATCGTTCAGTTGCTGGATGCAGCAGAAGTCGGTCTTATGGCCGAAGGCAACCCTGCCGCCCCTTATCTTCTTGTCCCTGACCTCTCCACCCATTGATTGGTAGTAATACATAGCACTGTCAAGAACATCCTTGATGTGGGTGTAATCCTTTCTGTGAATGTTCTTCGACGAGTCCAAGTAAAGAGCGTGGGAGAATCAGGGGTAGAGGATGATGAGGACGGCGCGCCCGCCACAAAATAAGTCCTCAAATTAATTAGCCTCCACCGTGCAAATGAATGATTGAAATCGAAGGAAGGATAACAGTGCGAATAACTTACACAGGATGATAAGGCACGAGAGTCGCCCCCTTGTCCTTATTGGCGAGCATGAAACTGACGATGTAATCCCTCGCGTATTCACGGTGCTTTGTGCATACTCCCGAGAAGCCCTCGTGCATGTAGTACGGGTCAGCGACACAGATATGAGATATCTTCTCAACCCCGATGATGTAGTTCATGTGCAAGGCATAAAGGCGGACAAAAGTAAAATCCAGCTTCTTCATGTGAAACATGTCGAATATGTAATCGAATCGGAGGAAGAACTTATCCGCGGGGAAGCTGTCGACGTACGACATTTGCCGCGGAACATTAACCACGTAGAGTGGGTATCCTGGATCTTTCGAGGCGATGAGGTCTTTCTCTACCCGCAGCACATCGTCATGAAGTCTCTTTAGATCGCCGAATCTGGCCCGTAGCGCTGTTGCAGGTAGGATTGGTTGACCGGGGATATGCCATTTATCCGCATCGGGTATATCTATACGGTCCTGAAGCCGAGGCTGCTGAGGCGGCTGGATCATGGAAACAGCTTTTTTTCCTTTCCCCGCTCTCTTCCTAAACTTCTTTACTACCGGAAGGTCATCCATAATACGTTGAGACGGAAATTCAGGCACCGACTCATGACGCTCAAACCCTGAGGAGGCGCTAGTATAGACATATTGTTCAGCAGCACCATCGTCGTCCTCATCCTCATCCATGGCGACGTCATCAGCGACTAATGAAGCCTCCTCCTTACCCCGTCCGCCATCACCCAACCTGACACCTGACGCTAATTGGGTAGGTGGGGTGTTGATGTTCATACCTTGCTGAGGCTGCGTGCTCGTGGGTGTGCTCCCGGCTGCCTCCAGACGAAGCAGACTCTTTGGCCACAATAGGGCCCACCCAGCACTGCAACAATCACCAAGCCGCCGCGGTATTTCGTCGTCATCCCCCAGTAGTACTGGAGGAGGCAAATTCTC
Organism: Triticum urartu; assembly: GCF_003073215.2. NCBI lineage: Eukaryota > Viridiplantae > Streptophyta > Magnoliopsida > Poales > Poaceae > Triticum > Triticum urartu. The sequence continues at coordinate 485,099,990 of NC_053026.1, forward strand.
ATGGCCCGGTTTGACACTGGCCACGGAAACCTTGAAGACGTTCGGGGGGATCGGCCGGCTGTGGAACAATGGTTCCTTCGTCTCCATTATCGTCGCCTTCCCCACGTCCACCTTCTGGTCGTCGATGGTGTACAATATGGTGCACGGGGTTTCGTCGGCCTGCAAAGAAAAGTCTGCGACGTGAGACATACGAAAGGCAACGAAAACGGGAGATTATACATTTATATTGAAGGGGGCCGGTGTGACAGATACCGTGAGGGCGTCGAGCTCAGCCAAAGACGAAGCACCGCCTAGCACGTCCGGTGCGGGAGCCGGTGCGGGAGCAGGTGCAGCTGCAGGTGCTGGTGCAATGCTAGTCGAGCTGCTCCCCGCCAAGAAGTCAGCAAGGGGAAAGTCCGCTGCATTTTTTTCAGGATTTTGCCTGGTCCAATTGAAAACGGCCGGAACCAAGGTAGTAGAAATATCTACAACCACCTGTTTTGCGGTAGCTAGCGCTATTGCGACTGTCTGAGTTGATCTCTTCTCAACCGCAATCTCAACCCTCTTGTCGATGTTTTCTTCATTTAACCTTCGTCTTTCCTTTCTCTCCTCCGTGGTCTCACGGTAGTACTTCTTCCACGTGGCGCCGTCTCCGACACCGTGCACGCGTCCATACGACGGTCAAGTATCCACCAGTTGTTGTTTCAATATGTTCAACGCCCAGTTGAATGGAGTGTCCCACTTGGGCCTCGCCAATGCCTCAGACGGCGAGTCGCTTTTGACCACAATCCTGTGCTGCTCTCTCTGCAGAAGGCACAAGGATCGTTTACAAATATGACTAACGTGTGCAGTCGAATTGATCAGAAACTAAAATTACCAGTAGTCTCATGAACTCCGTAATGACCGGTGTTGTCTCCTTAACCTTCTTCACTGGGTCCCAACGGTGCCGGGCCCTAAGGACGTCACGCTCCTGCGGGACGGTGAACTCCGACAAGGGGTCTGGGATGCCCAGACTCGCAGCTTCCGCGTCCTCCTTGGCCCATTTGGACCTCTTTCCGCCGTAACCACGGCTTCCGAGGTGGTGGCTCCCAAAGTTCCTTTCTTGAAGCCCCTTCATGTACTTAGACTTTTTTTGGCATCTTCGGCCTCGCAAGCCTCCTTGAATATTTGAAACTGCTCTTCCGTGATTGTCGGATTATCCTTTACAATCTCGGAGTAGGGTTCCTTCTTGTCGATGATCCTTGCTTTCACTCGATTTTTCCAGGCGGCCAACGCGTCGCTAAACTTGGTCATGGCGTGTTTTTTTATCTTCTTCATTGCCGGGTCCTCATCTGGATCTTTATAATCCTTCTCATTCCGGCCTGGGAACAAGAATATATGGTGAAACTTCTTTCGGAGGGAGCTCCTCATATTTTCTATCTTCTATAGTTTCTCATCGTTGATGGTGGCGGTTGTCCGTACGATGCAGCCTATTTGATTGCCGTAGCATCGACGCGCTTCCTCGGGCGCCGTTGGCTCAAAATTGCCGTCGTCCACCTCCGTGACCACCACTCTAGTAGTCCTGAGTTTGTTAGGAACCCGTTGCCTCTTTGCTTTCGGTTCTACACCGGCTCCGCTCCCCGAGGCAGCGCCGGTCTCAGTCTCAGCGCCGGTCTCGATGCCGGTCTGAGTCTGAGCGCCGGTCTCAGTCTCAGCACCAATCTGCGTGTCGGTCTCAGTCCCCGATGCCACCGGTGGACCCAGCAATAACATCGGTTGATCGTCGGTAAGGCTAAAAAATTCGTCTGCCGCCCGGTAGGCGTCGTCGCAATCACCAGAACCCTGTCCTTCATCGTTGCTAGCCATGTTTCCTATGATTAAATCTAGTCAATTAATTCTAGACCTAATAAAATGAATAATGACATAAAAAAGGCCTATTTTTTGCAGGAATGTTGACTCCTTCTTGGTGCGGCAAATCATGGGCACTCGATATGTCCTAGTTTGTAGCACAAGTCATGCCGAAATTCACGGAAAATTTTGGCATGACCTTTGCTAAAAAGTGGACAAATTGAGAACCTGAAATTTGCCGGAAAAGAAATGAATCAACATTCCGGCAAAACATAGGCCACTCAGCATCATTCCCTGGAAACAGTGTTCAAATATCCCTCTTCGACACCGCAACACATGTCCAAATATACACGAGCAACCACATGTCCAAATTTCACAAGCTAATTCAAAAATAAAGTGTAGAAGAAAATTCATTTAACTACTAATAGAACAAAATTCAGTTAACTTTAGTGCTCTATAATGATGAATGGAAAAAAATTTCAGGATACTACTAATTTCATTCATTTAGGTTATTCATTTAACATCACCAAATTAACCTACTGTACCACTACTACTAGCAGCACTACTAACCTAATTAACCTAGCAAAACTCTAGCGCCCTAACTGAAAAACATCTAATTAACATCTACTAGTACCACTATTGCCCTAACCTAATTAACATCTACTAGTATCACTATATACTATACAAGCAGCATCTACCCTAATTAAACCCTACTGCCCTAACTAACTTTTGTTGTAAACCAATTTTTTTGCTCTAAACTAATTTTTGCTCTAACATCTACTACTTAACATCCTTTGCTCTAAACTAAATTTTTTGCTATAAACAAACTTTTGCTCTACTAATTTTTTCTCTAAACTGCAGAGAGAGATGAGTGGGGGGGGAGGGGTGGGGGACTTACATAGAGGGGAGAGACGGTGGCGGGGAGGTGCTCGGTGACGGAGGCAGGGGCGGAGAGGGCGGGCTCGGGCACGGGCAACGGCGGTCCTGGGCGGGCTCGGGTGGCGGTGAGGTGGAGGGCGCCGACGGTGACGTCGAGGGTGGCCTCGGGCGGCGGCGGTGAGGCTGAGGGCGGCCTCGTGCGGCGGCGGTGAGGATGACGGCGGCCTCGGGGGGAGACGGTGAGGTTGCGGGCGTCCACGCCGGCAGGAGACGGCGGTGAAGTGGGGCGACGACGAATTGGGGAGACGGCGGCTAGGGCGAGGGATTTGGGGAAGAAGTGGTGGCCTGGGGGCGGGGGGGAACCGCTATTTAAGTGAAATGTAACGGTAGCGCGTTTCCGAGAACACACTATAGCTAAGTTAGCTATAGCGCGTTTCCTGAAACCCGCTACTGCTATTCCTTTCTCCTTTTTTCCCTTTTTTCTTTTATTTTTCTTTACATTTTATTTTTTTCCTTTCTCCTTTTTTATTTCTTTCATTTTCATTTACTTTTCTACTTGTTTTTCACTTTATTTTATTTCCGTTAGCAGCAGCGCCTTACACGTAAGCGCGCTATAGCTAAGGAGAGTAGCAGTAGCGCTGGGCCAGTATACGCGCTACTGCTAGGTTGGGCTAGCCATGTGCGCCCAGTTCAAACATAGCAGCAGCGCTTTTCGCTAGTACGCTCTACTGCAAAAGTCATAGCTGTAGCGCGGTTTATTTACGCACGCTGCTACTAAGTAGCAGTAGCGTTTGATTTTGTACAGCGCTACTGGTAACATTTTGTGTATAAGGTTTTCCCTAGTAGTGATTGGACATGGTATAGTTCACGCGCAAGCCCGACATTCCAAGTTCAACTTCCACATCAAACTCATGTTCACAGATATCTGCACATTCATACATAATGTCCACAACCATGATTCACTTGAAAGCCAAAAAAATGTGAGGAGAGTTATAAATAAAGAAAATCCTCTACTAGTTCCTGCTACCAGTGCGGGCACAACAAGTCAAGACCATGCGTAAATTAATTATATTTTAGTCATTTTTTGTGTTCTAAAATGCCTGCCGGTTCGCGGAAGGATGTGTTGCCAGCACACGCGCGGATTCAATGAAGGCAGGCGGGGCAGTCTTAAGCTAGTTGCACGCCGCGAGGAGGCGTGCTCAGTCGGGCCTGCAGCAAGTGCGGCCCTCTTGGCCGGCGCGCCGGTTCAATGCCTGCGCTATGAGAGGTCGCGTCCGTGTCAGAGCAATCACTCCCTCCAGTCCTTTTTTGTTTGGGTATAACAAAATCTTGTTTTCCATTCACATTTTACAAGTAAAGTTCGTGGACAAACTTTGACCCAAAGTATGATGGGGACTAGTAAACCAGAATGGAGGTAGTAGTTTTTTTAATCGAAGAAGGGTTTCCCCTTCTGATTTTCATTAAAGAAAACCAGCATCTAAATCTAAACCATAGTATTTGCCCTAGAACTACCAGGTTCAACATCTCGCAACATAAACCCATACAACCTCCATCGCAAAAAAAACCATACAACCATACGCCAAGCAGGTACGTAGTACTATGAATTCCATTTTCGCTCCATACCAATCGTTCTAAAAACTACTTACTACTTATAACGCACCATTGAAAATCGGAACTCTTAACCCCGCTAAAAAACTATATTTTAAACGTGGCTACTCGGTCTGTGGCAACTGGCGAGCCACCGCGCTCCAAGTCGTTCACCTGTGGTCCCGACGATCAACTCCTATGGATAAAATTATCACGCGAGCTGACTATTCCTACAAAGGTGCTCCACCACGTACCCGGTACCCGCGAATGCAGCAATCGTGCCCCTAGGGTTTTAGGGTTTATTTGTTAACATCGCCTTTACGTAACACTCATGTGTGCGAGACAGCGAGAGGCCGACTGCATGCGTGCGCCTCTTCTCTTCTTATATGTACTCCACCGTTTGTCTGGTGTCCAAAAAATTATAATAACTACTAGCAATGTGCCAATGCGTTGCCGCATGATCAAAGTAGATTAATACAGTGGCGGAGCTAGATGCAGACTACGCCTGGGGCTGTGCTATGTTGAGTGATAAACTTCTATGATTTTCTATGCTTTGCATGAAGAAATTACAAAGGAAGTTGTTTCTAGGCCTGGGGCTATAGCCCTAGCTGCCCCAGGCCTGTCTCCGCCACTGGATTAATACATATTCACCGATTTGATAGAAAAAAGCCTAGCTTTGAAATACGTATATCACTAAAAATATGTTATGTTTCACTCAAAATATATTCCTTTGGCGTTTTTGATGAGATAAGGGAGGAATGTTGTTGGTTTCAAGATTTGAGAAGTGGTATATGTCTAATTTCTACTCTTACTAGCAAGATGCCCGTGCGTTGCACGGAACATCAAGATCTTGTGGGAGAAAAGGATGAACGAGGGAAGGCCTTATCTGCAAATGTGGTGAAGAGTGCGGGTAAATTGCCATATTTTCCTTCCTATCCGTCAGATATAAATGAGACGACCTACATTGAAGGATGGCAGGCCCACCATCATCACCAACTCTATTTTTTATCCCTACTCTTATAATAAGCATTGTCGGTGATGATCGTGTGCCTGCCATCCTGCAATATAGGCCGTCCGATCTATATCTGACGGATAGGAAGGAAACTATGGCAATTTTGCAAAAAGATACCCACACCCCTCTCCACATTTGCAAATAAGGCCTTCCCTCATTCATCCTTTTCCCCCACAAGATAAACTACTCATACAAATGCATCTTGATGTTCCGTGCAACGCATGGGCATCTTGCTAGTTGTTGCAAAAAGCCCATGTGTGTGTGAGAGAGAGGGCGAGTGGAGGAGGACGGAGTGCATGTGTGACAAAGACACAAGGAGTGTGTGTGCGATAGATATCAGCTTAAAATGAGGCGATAGTGTGTGTTTGCACGATCGAGAGAGCGTGTCTCAAGAAGGGAAGAAAAATCTACATAGATACAAGGAGCGGGAGAGAGACATGTATGCGATGGTGGAAGCACGAGTGTGCGGGTGTATAAACCTATCTAGAGGCTAGCTAGTCGATAAATGTTTGTGAGAGAAATATGAGTCGGGGTGCGAAAGTGAGAGTTTTAGTGTGTGAGAGAGAGTCGGTAGTCGGGAAGGGGAGTGGAAGCAGGAGTTGTGCGTGTGTGTCTGTGAGAAAGAGAGAGGAGACGGTAGTCGGGGTTGTCTGATCGGTAAACAAATGAATAATGTCAGTCTGGGTTGGAGACGAAAAGGAGACCGCAACAAATGTTGTGTCTACAGGAGAGATAGAGAGAGTAATTTTAGTGGTATGAGTCATATGTACAGACATATAGGGTGTGTGAGAGAATCCCATAGAGAGAAAGACAAAGTGAAAGATGAGTGGAGACTGTTTGTTTGGCGGTGAAAAAGAAGCTTAGGTACCGAGTGATACCAGAGAACAGTAGAGACGTGAGAGATAATGAAAACCGTGTAATTTATAATGATAGGGAGAGTGTGACACTTCTCAAGGGAGACATCGAGAGACCATGTTTGCGAGGATAGGAGCAACATGAAGTGAGCGTGCAGGTGAGCTGGAGAAAAGAGAGTGATAGCTACCTGAAGGAGCATGCATGCGAGAGAGATGGGCGTGAAAGGAGTGAACAAAAAAGGGATTCAAATATTTGAATTCGAGATGATGATACATGTAATCCATACTGGAACCAAAATTGATCTATCAAACATGCATACTCATATGAATTCATGCACATCTATGTTATTTAATATGTAGATATTACTGATCCATACATTTTAGTAGAACATAATTTGTTTAATTTTTTCAAATTCAACCTTAAGGTTTCGAGATCATTGTATTTGTAAATCATATTATACATATAAAGGAGCAGAATTCTTTGTTGTGCTTTTGAAAGTATATATAAAAAAATGATGTATATAGAATGTAATTCCAATTGAAAATGGATCCCGCCCGAAAAAAATAGAATACAAACAGGATTCGAATTGAGTTGGCACGGTAAACGTGCACTCTGCAAAATTTGAATGAAGCGGGGAAAGTCGCAGTAATTGCCCGAAACCAAAATCAGCGAGATGGAAATCACTACTGCCTATCCCTGCCACGCAAAGCCTATATGCTGGATTTCTATAGGTTTCGATAGGGGTAGGTTTGTAATTTCACCCAATTGTGACATAACCGCCTCTCACCCGGATTCATACACGGTGGGTGCCAAAACACAGTGTGTCCTCGGCCGAAATCGACTCCCTCCCCGATTCATATTCATACACGATGGGCGCCAAAAACAAACTCTCGTCGGCAAATATTCGGTGTATGCGAGATTACTGTCCTATCCCCAACCGACTAGTGTTGCTGTGATGTAGTAGAAATTTGAAACGGGGGCTAAGTTTGTAAATTTCCTCGCATTTGAGACAAGCGCGCCCTGAATACATGGTTCCCCCCTTCCTCTCCACCTCCCTTTTCCCCATTCGTACTCCGTGGGCGCCAAAACACCCTCTCCACCCCACCCTCCTCCGTCCACCGCCGTCCGCCACCCCATCCACCGCCGTCCTCCTCCACCATGCCGGAGCTGATACCCTGACGCCGCCGTCCATAACAAGAGATCGACCTCTCTCATCCACGGCTTCGGACTGGGATCCTTGCATCCCGTCCTCTCGCTTCATCCCCGCCGTCGTCCACCTTGCCGGCGCCGCTCCTATGACCGTCTCGTCCACCGCGCCCCGCCACCATCGTCTACCCTCCTAGATCTGCTTCCAGGCTGCCCATAGCCATCGCTACCGCAGCATCGTCAAATTCTTAGCAGATGCGTACATAGCGCCGCACCAGAAGCGGTACTCTTTCATATCTGCTCAACTTATTTATCGCAGCAAGAAAATAGATCGCTACTGCTTTACTCTGATTTCTTGTCTTGGTTGCGAAGTTGCCTTTGTCCGATTTGCACCTTCAGATCCGCCATGGCACTCTCAACACCATACTCGCAATGCTTATGGTTTTCCCCTTTCATATTCCACACTAGTTAAATCACAGTAGACTAAATTTCAAAATTGGGTCAGTCGATTTTTCAGAGCTCGCCGGAGTTCACCGGTGCGATCGAAGGGGTTCGGGTGGGGACGGTGGTGTGGCCTCGTCGAACGAAGAAATCTCGACGGGGGGGGGGGGGGGGGGGGGGGTGGCGGAGGAACAAAGGCGGTGGGGCCGGTGGTTCGATCGGTGGCCCGTGCGATGTTCTGTATGGGAAGCACAGTATGTTCCTTATCAGGAAGGGGAGCAAGGACATCTGCAGTCAACAGCTGATAGAGCTGGCCTGTACGTGATCAATAGGCTTTCAATTACTAGCGGCAATACAACACCGTAATTTTCAGCCAGTTCCACTTTCCCGATTTATATATCCTGGTTATGGTGTACCCCTGTTATGTACACTATGATCTGCCTAGTTGCTGTGTGCTCTTGTTATCATGGTTTGGCAATAAACTCTCTATACAGTATATTATGAACCTATCATCTGCCAGCTATCCTTACTTCTGGAGCCTATTTTTTGTGTACTTGTGCCATATTATATAAATGCACGCACCATATTACAGCACACATGAGCTCTCTCATCAGAATCCAGTGATAGCACACAAGTGTTTACAAGGGCGCCTCTATATTAGAATATCATCTGCATTACAAAGATAATCTCACAACTATTTATGTTTTCATGGTTCTCAGATATTATACACAATTAATGTGATTATCAGAATCCGCGCATCAGAAGAATATTGTGGAACACTGCAATGACTTACAAAATTGGCAGCAAGGCATTGAGTGCCATTCTAGAAGCAGTGAAACTCGTACGCTCCCCACCTGTTGATTCTTGTTCAGAATATCATCCTAATGACTATTCTCACCTCGAGGAGTCAAAGGCAGATGGCTTTTCCTGTTCACCCATCAAGGTGTCTGTTCTAATTTGGCAAGGTTTTATTGATTGCGCGTATCTTGCATATGTTGTCTTGCATTTCTTCTACTTTTTTGCACCGCCATCTGCTTAGTTTACTCATCATATATGTCGAGATGCCATGCCCATCCATTATCAATACATATTCCATCTGTCATCAAACCATGTTTTTCCACTCAAATGCTATTCTTGTGCATCAGACATCAAAAAGGAAGAGGGTGATTGCCGAACCTGAAGGAGCACCAGCAAAGTCCTTGAAAAATGTGGTGGTGCCGGAGAAATCAGATAGCACCCCACTTATATTGGCTGTACAACCAGCGACACAAAACGTAGGACCGACTCCAGCAGACTGTACCCATACTTCACTGGCCACACCACTTGCCCCACCACATAGGACCTGCACTCTAGAAAAAGGTATACCGATTTCATTTGCCACAGCATCAGCTGTACCACAGAAAAATTCCACTCCAGCAAAAAGTACAGCAAGTCCACCAGCCGAAGACCTATCCCAACTGCAGAGACGGCCAATTCCTGCAGATTGGAACCCCATTCCATTTATTCCCAATTTAATAGACAATGCTTTCAATGTTGTTAGGGACTACGTGCATATATTCCCATCATGGGAAGATTATTGTGAAGACAAACACCATTTTCACATCTTCCTGTCCAACTTACGTGTAAGTGCTATTATTCATGGTTATTATTTTCCTGCTTTCTGCTGATTGAACACATCAATGATTTACATTACATTTTTGTACCTAGGCGAGGGTCAATCTGGATAGTCATGACGAGCAAAGCTTGCTTGTGCTTTTCAAGGAAGCATTGCAGCAGTATCGGTGTTACGTGAGGAAATCACACTTTGATGGCAAGTCTATAAACGAATTTCCGGTGAAGTCTCCTGTGCTAAATTTAGAAGACATTGAATGGAAAAACCTTGTTATGCACTGGTCTCGTTCCCAGGATGAGGTACTGTCTATGAAATCACATGAAAATTTGAACTTCTACTTTTCCACATGTGCCTTACGGATCTTTTTTGCAGGAAATCTGCTCGAAGAAGAATTCCGGTTTGACAAGAACGACAGGATATCGCAAATATGCTGCCTGCTGCTTTGCTCTTGTTAGTACATGTTGTCCTGTATCACTGTACTTGCATACATACCTGGTTCATTATGTGACAGCAGTATGCATGATAGCTTGCTTATCAATTGTTCGCTCCAAATTATCTGACCTGTATGAATGGTTACATTAGTGTAGAATATATCCAATGCCAATGTTTTATTTAGCTTTGCATTGTTCTTGTAAGTACATGCTGTCCTTTATTAGTGTACTTATAATGACAGGTAGTTGTTCATGTACCATCACTCTGCAGCTTATTTTCCTTTGCCCTCCATTTTCTACACATCAGATCTATATTTACTCTTACCATAAGGTTGGTACTGAAGAAGTTTAGCTGTGCATTGCTCTTGGCTGTACCTTTTGCCTGTATCGCTGCACTTACATTTATAGCAACTTGGTTATGTAGCATCACTCTTCATCTTATCTTAAATATTCTCCATTTTTTCGTATATTATCACATCTATATTTACTCTTAACAAAATGTAGAATAAAGGCAATGCTTTTGAAAAAGATTCTATGGTAAACTTCTTGAATTGCCCCCCCCCCCCCATCAGCATGGACAAGGCCTTTATAGAGCCTGTCTTCACCAATAATGTAAGTTTGTCCATCTCAAGCCTTCAAACTTTGTTGTATATATTTGGTTAGGCATGACTGCAACAGCTGTTTATTTTTGGTGTTTGCATCAAATTCCTTGTTTAAAGTTTATTATATGTAGTTCATAAACAAAAGTCCGTCCTTTCTCAGTTTAAGTTTTCAGTTGTACAACCAAGTTCCTTCTTCATACCATGTAAATTAAACTATACAGAGCAAGTGATCTTCTTTTGCACTTCATGTATGCTTCTGTTCTTCATCTATAATCCAGTGGTGTGGTGAACCTACCCACTACAGCACAATGTCATATTCTACAATGTCTTAACTATGAACAATGTCATATCATTCTACTATTATTTAAACCGTCTCTTTATTTGCCAATGTGAAATGGTATAAATTGACAGCACACTAACCATTGATACTTATGAGTTCTTGATCTGTAATCCAGTGGTGTTGTGAAGCTGCCAACTCCTTCACAATGTCATTTCCTGCCATGTCTTGACCTGAACAATACCATATTGTGTTAATGCAAATTTAAACTGTGTCACGTTATTCGTCAGTAAGAAATGTGATGAATTGTCAGCACTGATACTTTTATGTGCAAAACCTGTCATCTGTCTGCTTGTTTATCTTTCAGAGCGAGGAAGATATAAGTGTTGAACAAGTGCAGTCTCATCATCTTGCTCAGCTGCTTGCGCTGCAGCTCCCCAGCAGGGCTAACCTTTCTTGAACTCTATTGAAGTGTTGTCGGTTTTGTATACTATTTTGTCGGCGTGTTTATTTGCACGGGAGGCGATCTTTGATGCCCAGTGTATGTAATCTGCTGTCTGCTTGTGCTTTGTTATCATAGTGGCGAACTTTGATGCCCAGTGGATGTAATATGCTGTAATTTCTTTATTGTATAGTATAGGTTTTTTCTTATTCACGATGCTGCAGTTATTTTACCGTATATATATCCTCTCTTCGCAGTAAACCGGCCAAACCGTAAAATTACGGTACATAATCGGGCCGTCATGCAATCACGATGTAGGTTGGGCCTGAAACGTGCCGATCAGCTCACGGGCCGGCAGCAGCCCGAAATGAACCCTGGCCCATGATTGTGCGAATCAAATCACAGGCTTTTAACAGGCGGAAAAATTGTCTCGGTCCTTGTTTGGCCCAATCAGATATCGGCTGCGAGCAGGCCGGATGCAAACCGGGCCGTAGTTAGGCCCAACTATATGACGGGCTTTTAACAGGCTGAAATTAATATAGGGCCGAAATGTTAAACGGGCCCTTAACAGGCCAAACTAATATCAGGCCGAATTACTAAGTGGGCCTTTAGCAACTGGGCCCAAAAGCATAGTGTCCAGTTAACAGGCCGAATCTGATATGGGCCATAATTAGGCCCAAAACCTCTTAAAGGGCCGGACCTGATCTGGGCCGTAATTTGGCCCAGAACGTGGTAGGCTTTTAACGGGCCGAATCTCATATGGGAAACTATTAGGCCTGGAGCGTGGCAGGCCATTAATAGACCGGATCAATTATGGGCCGGCATTTGGCCCAAAACATGGCAGCCAGTTAATGGGCCGACCTACTAGGGTCCTCAAAATCTTGTGGGCCTACAGCTGGGCCGGCCCATTATGTCGGCGAAATCTCGTGGGCCTTTAGCTGGGCCGACCCCTTATGATCCGCAAGAATTTTGTGGGCCTTTACCTAGGCCGGCCTATTATGGCACACAAAAATCTTGTGGGCCTTTACCTGGGCCGGCCCATTATGGCCCGCGAAATCTTGTGGGCCTTTAGCTGGGCCAGCCCATTATGGTTCGCAAAATCTCGTCGGCCTTTAGCTGGGCCGGCCCATATGGTCCGCAAGATCTTGTGGGCCTTTAGTTGGGCCGACCCATTTAAACTTGTTGGGTCGTGCCACGTGTTAACGTATCATTGGCGCCTTCTGTCCAGTGAGTGGATGACATCTGTCCCAACGATGAGCCGACACGTGTTTCCTCTAGCCAATGATGATTTTACACGTGGAAAATCCCCATTGGTCGGGGTTGTTAACGGGTAATCGGATCCAAAACCTGACCCGATAGCTTAACGGCGTTCCGTTACGATGGATGCCACGTGTCGGTCACCCTTGACGAAAGCACTTCTGTGACGTGCGATTTATCGTCATGGAAGTGGACACTTCCATGATGATAATTTTGGTAATGTCATGGAACACTTCTACGACAGCACAGGTATGACTATCTTGATTCTGTCATAAATTTGTCTTGGATGTACATGCATGACAAAAAAAGCGACCTACTGTGACAAATACGTATCATCACGGAAGTGTATTTTTTTGTAGTGCACATTCAGAAGCCTTTTTGTGCCACAGAAGATCCTTTTGTTGCTTTTCGTAAAATTCTTCCGTGAAGTCTTGGTGGAAACGATAGTTAAGCCTCATGGTCTCAAGCTTGCTTGCACTCAGAAAAAAGAATCTCACAAATTCAATGTTTACCAAGTAGTTCATAGTCATCCAGCGTTTCTGTCTTCAAACGAAAGTCATGCCGTTTGACAAACAGCGTGCTTACGACTCCACGTATTTGTTTCTCCGTAACAGACTCCTCCCTAGATGTACATGAAGATTGAAAATACTTAAGCTCTAAAAATAGAGATTCTGTCAAAAGAGCAAATGAATGATTAATTCTATTACCTCCGTTCTGGTAAAGTATTTGTTAGATTTTTTGTAAATACGGGTGTATGTAATACTAAAACATGTCTAGCCACGGGTGTATCAATTTACAGACAAATGTAAGACAAGCTTTTTAAGGCATACATGAGAAGTAGTACAGTATGCATGTTGTGGGATTTCAATGTGCGTGAGAATCATCACCTCGATAAACAAGTTCTCAAGGCTTCAAATGCATTGCATCAGGGAAACAACCACGTCCACTTCAAAACACATCTTGATGAGCAAAGTCTTGACCGTTTGAAGCACTGTTGATAGGCTGACTATCGGTAAACCGTGCATGGTGCACGCACAACGATTTTAAAAATTGAACAAAAGGTTGTATTACATGAAACTTGTTTACTCAAACAAATGCAGCTGAAAAGTAAGTACCTAGATAACTATAGGGTTACGCATGACCTTGGATTCAGAGAAAAATCATGGAATTTGCCCACGGTCTCCAGTTTAGGTGCAGATATGACAGTTATCTGCAAGTTGCTGCTCAGAATATCATTAAGCAGCCGCTGAAGTGACGGGGCATCCTCTATAAGAAGTTCGCCATGTCCACAGCGAATTCCAATGCTTACAAGGTTACGTGAGTTTATTCTAATGCAACGGCTTTCCATATTCCAAGTAAGCAGTAGGCACCGGAGTGCGGGGAAACTAGAGTGGATGATGCTTTCAAGCGAGATGTCTGATATACCTACGTCCACAAGCGAAAGTCTCTTGAGAAGTGGTAGTTTAAGAGCCTGAACGTAACTTTCTGGTGTTTGGCAAAGGGCAAAGGTGGCGGTGTGTAGAGAGGATGCAAACTGAGAGAATGACGCTGGTGCAAAAGGCGCAGATAATGGGCATGTGAGTGGTCGTGCGACACACTCTCTCATGAAATTTGGGAACATGTAATAGAACTCGAGCACCGGAAGATTGTTCAGTTTGGATGATTTCAGCCAGGCGTCAACGGCGGAGGGTCTGGACTGGAGGTAGCATGCCGGTATGCACAGACGGTGAACTGCGCCCTCATGGGCGGAGAGGATGGCTTCTGGAAGGCTCATATCATCAGTGCCAGATTTGCAACGGCACCGAGTTCTGAAGTGTCTTTCGCGGGCGAGCTCCCAGGTGGGGGGCGCTACCACTGCAAAAAAATACACTTCCATGATGTCACAGTAGGTCATGTTTTCTGTCATGCCTGTACATCCATGACGATTTTATGAAAAATCAAGATAGTCATACCTGTGTTGTCGTAGAAGTGTTCCATGACATTACCAAAATTATCATCACAGAAGTGTCAACTTCCATGACGATAAATGGCGCGTCATGGAAGTGCTTTCATCAAGGGTGACCGACATGTGGCATCCACCGTAACGGGTCGCCGTTAAGCTATTGGGTCCGGTTTAGGATCCGATAACCCGCTAACAGCTCGGACCAATGAGGATTTTCCATGTGTAAAATTCTCATTGGTCGGAGGAAACACGTGTCAGCTCACCGTTGGGACAGATGTCATCCATTCATTGGACATGAGGCGCCTATGATACGTCGACACATGGCACGGCCCAACAGAGGCCCATATAGGTTAAATGGGCCGGCCCAACTAAAGTCCCACAAGATTTTGCGGACCATAATGGCCGGCCCAGCTAAAGGCCCTCAAGATTTCGCCGACCATAATGGGCCGGCCCAGCTAAAGGACCACAAGATTTTAAGGACACGAGTGGGATGGCCCAGCTAAAGGCCCACAGGATTTTGAGGACACTAGTGGGCCGACCCGTTAACGCACTACCATGTTTTGGGCCAAATGCCGGCCCATATTTGATTCGGTCCATTAACAACCTACCATGTTCCAGGCCTAATAAAGGCCCATATGAGATCCGGCCCGTTAAAAGCCTACCGCGTTCTGGGCCAAATTACGACCCAGATCAGATCCGACCCTTTAAGAGGCTTTGGGCTAAATTATGGCCCATATCAAATTCGTCCCGTCAACTGGACGCTATGCTTTTGGGCCCACTTGCTAAAGGCCCATTTAGTAATTTGGCCTAATATTAGTTTCAGCCTGTTAAAGGCCCGTTTAACATTTCAACCTATATTTATTTCGGCCTGTTAAAAGCCCGTCATATAGTTGAGCCTAACTACGGCCCGGTTTGCATCCGGCCTGCTCACAGCCGATAATCTGATTGGGCCAAACAAAGACAATTTTGACCTGTTAATGGCCCATGATGTGATTGGCACAATCATGGGCCGGGGTCTATTTCTGCCTGCTGCCGTCCCGTGAGCTGTTCGACACGGTTCAGGACCAACCTACTTTTCAGCCTCCTAAAAGCCCATTGAGTTTTCTTGCGAAAATAGGGCTGGCAGTTTACTCGGCCTATTAAAGGCCCGAATCTACTAGTGGGCTAGTTTACATTTAGACCCGTTTTTTTGCGGCAACCATATTTATGCCAGTTTATATTTAGGCATGTTAATGGACCAAGATGACTGGGCCCATGATGCGGATCATACATAGTGATTTGCATGATGGCCCGATTATGTACCATAATTTTACGGTTTGGCCGGTTTACTGCGAAGACAGGATATATACACAGTGAAATAACTACAACATCGTGAATAAGAAAAAACCTAGACTATACAATAAAGAAATTATGGCATATTACGTCCATTGGGCATCAAAGTTCGCCACTATGATAATAAAGCACAAGCAGACAGCAGATTACATACACTAGGCATCAAAGATCACCACCAGTGCAAATAAACATGCCAAAAAAATAATATACAAAACCGATAGCACTTCAATAGATTTCAAGAAAGGTTAGCCATGCTTAGGAGCTACGGTGCAAGGAGCTGAGCAAGCAGATGAGATTGCACTTGTTTGACACTTATATCCTCCTCACTCTGAAAGATAAACAAGCAGACAGATGACAGGTTTTGCACATATAAGTATCAGTGCTGACAATTCATCACATTTTTACTGACGAATAAAGTGACACAGTTTAAAATAGCATTAACACAATATGGTATTGTTCAGGTTAAGACATGGCAGGAAATGACATTGTGAAGGAGTTGGCAGCTTCACAACACCACTGGATTACATATCAAGAACTCATAAGTATCAATGGTTAGTGTGCTGTCAATTTATCCCACTTCAGATTGGCAAATAAAGAGACGGTTTAAATAATAGTTGAATGATATGACATTATACATAGTTAAGACATTGCAGAAGATGACATTGTGCTGTAGTGGGTAGGTTCACCACACCACTGTATTAAGGATCAAGAACAGAAGCATACATGAAGTGCAAAACAAGATCACTTTCTCTGTATAGTTTAATTTACATGGTATGAAGAAGGAACATGGTTGTACAACTAAAAACTTAAATTGAGAAGGACAAACTTTTGTTTATGAACTACATAATAAACTTTAAACATGCATTTTGATGCAAACACCAAAAATAAATAGCTGTTGCAGTCACGCCTAACCAAATATACACAACAAAGTTTGAAGCCTTGAGAAGGACAAACTTACATTATTGGTGAAGACAGGCTCTATAAAGACCTTGTCCATGCTGATGGGGAGCAATTCAAGAAGTTTACCAAAGAATCTTCTTCGTAAGCATTGCCTTTATTCTACATTTTGTTAAGAGTAAATATAGATGTGATAATATAAAAAAATGGAGAATATTTAACATCAGATGAAGAGTGATGCTACATAACCAAGTAGCTATAAATGTAAGTACAACGATATAGGCAAAAGGTACAGCCAAGGGCAATGCGGAGCTAAACTTCTTCAGTACCATCGATGTTATCCAACCTAATGGTAAGAGTAAATATAGATCTGATGTGTAGAGGGCAAAGGAAAATAAGCTGCAGAGTGATGGTACATGAACAACTACCTGTCAATATAAGTACACTGATAAAGGATAGCAGGTACTTACAAGAACAATGCAGAGCTAAAAATTTTCATTGGCATTGGATATATTCTACACTAATGTAACCATTCATACAGATCAGATAATTTGGAGCAAACAATTGATAAGCAAGCTATCATGCATACTGCTGTCACATAATGAACCAGGTATGAATGCAAGTACAGTGATACAGGACAACAAGTACTAACAAGAGCAAAGCAGCAGGTAACATATTTGCGGTATCCTCTCATTCTTTTCAAACAGGAATTCTTCTTCGAGCAGATTTCCTGCAAAAAAGATTTGTAAGGCACATGCGGAAAAGTAGAAGTTCAAATTGTCATGTGATATCATAGACAGTACCTCATCCTGGGAACGAGACCAGTGCATAACAAGGTTTTTCCATTCAATGTCTTCTAAATTTAGCACAGGAGACTTCACCGGAAATTCGTTTATAGACTTGCCATCAAAGTGTGATTTCCTTAGGTAACACTGATACTGCTGCAATGCTTCCTTGAAAAGCGCAAGCAAGCTTTCCTCGTCATGACTATCCATATTGACCCTCGCCTACTTACAACAATGGAATGTAAATCATTGATGTGTTTAATCAGCAGAAAACAAGAAAATAATCACCATGAATAATAGCACTTACACGTAAGTGGGACAGGAAGATGTGAAAATGGTGTTTGTCTTCACTATAATCTTCCCATGATGGGAATATATGCACGTAGTCCCTAACAATATTGAAAGCATTGTCTTTTAAACTAGGAATAACTGGAATGGGGTTCCAATCTGCAGGAATTGGCCGTCTCTGCAGTTGGCATAGGTCTTTAGTCGATGGACTTGATGTACCTTTTGCTGGAGTGGGATTTTTCTATGGTACGGCTGGTGCTATGGCAACTGAAATTGGCATACCTTTTGCTGGAGTGCAGGTCCTGTGTGGTGGGGCTAGTGGTGTGGCCAGTGAAGTATGGGTACAGTCTGCTAGAGTCGGTCCTATGTTTTGTATCACTGGTTGTACAACCAATATAAGTGGGGTGTTGTCTGATTTGTCCAGCACCACCATGTTTTTCAAGGACTTTGCTGGTGCTCCTTCACGTTCGGTAATCACCCTCTTCCTTTTCGATGTCTGATGCACAAGAACAACATTTGAGTGAAAAAACATGGTATGATGACAGATGGAATATGTCTTGATAATGGATAGGCATGGCATCTTGACATATATGATGAGTAAACTAAGCAGATGGTGGTGCAACAAAGTAGATGAAATGCAAGAAAACATATGCAAGATACACGCAATTAATAAAACCTTGCCAAATTAGAACAAGCACCTTGTGAATAGGACAGGCCATCTGCCTTTGACTCCTCAACGCCAGAATAGTCATTAGGATCATATTCTGAACAAGAATCTACAGGTGGAGAGCGTATGAGTTTCATTGCATCCAGTATGGCACTCAATGCCTTGGTGCCAATTTTGTAAGTCATAGTAGTGTTCCACAATATTCTTCTGATGCACGGATTCTAATATTCACTGTAATTACATATAATATCTGAGAACCATGAAAACATAAATAGTAGTGAGATTATCTTTGTATTGCTGAGGATATTCTAATATAGGGGCGCCCCTGTAAACCCTTTTGTGCTATCACTGGATTCTGATGAGAGAGCCCATGTGTGCTGTAATATGGTGCGTGCATTAATATAATCTGGCACAAGTACACAAAAAATAGGCTCCATAAGTAAGGATAGTTGGTAGATGATAGGTTCATAACATACTGTATAGAGAGTTTATTGCCAAACCATGATCACAAGAGCACACAACAACTAGGCAGATCGTAGTGTACATAAAAGGGGTACACCATAACCACGATATATAAATCGGGAAAGTGGAACTAGCTGGAAAATACGGTATTGTATTGCCGCTACTAATTGAAAGCCTATCGATCATGTACAAGCTAGCTCTATCAGCTGTTGACTGCAGATGTCCCTGCTCCCCTTCCTGACAAGGAACATACTGTACGTACTAAATACAGAATAACAAAAGAGGAACATGTTAAAGAACAGAAGAGGAAGCATATTTTTGAGGTTCCGCTTCATTACACACAGTGTTGGTTGCCCACTCATGATGAATCACAGCGCCCAAAGAAATGGAATTCCATGTTGTCTCTCTATATGTGGCCACATGCATTTTGAAAATCAAGTGGGAGCATTACCTGACCAACTAAATGTGTGTCTGTTAACTAATATCAGTATCATATCACAATTCGTATTTGAAGAAGTAAGATTTGGACTTATGATTGGTGTGTTGTTTAGCTTCAAGAGTGGACTGCTGCTAGTGCGACATAAAGCAGCTACACAGATCATAGTGTAGATATAACGGGGAAACTGTAAGCATCAGGAATAAAATCAGCAAAGTGGAACTTGCTGGAATATATGTGCTAGTATTGCCGGTACGGCTAGAAAGGCTTCGGATACCAGCTCACTTCAACTGAAGGTGTGGTACTGTCAATATTTGTGTAACTCTCAAAGGACACTACAATTCCTATTCCTATGTTTACAAAATCCTATGAATCAAAGAGGCCCGAAGAGTTCAAAGTGTCCATCACAACCGACCGTATAGACCTCTACACTGCAAATGTCCCTGCTCATCTTCACTACAAGGAACATACTGTACTACTATCATACTCCCTCCATTCCAAAATATAAGTCTTTGTAGACATTTCCACTATGGATCACATACAGATTTATACATATACATTTTAGAGTGTAGATTCACTCATTTTGCTCCATATGTAGTCCATGGTGGAATCTATACAAAGACTTGTATTTAGGAACGGAGAGAGTACCTATTAAAGAAGAACGGAAGAGGAACATGCTAAAGAAGAGAAAGCAGATTTTGGATAATAAAATGTTCGTTGCGTAGTGCCCACACATGATGAACCAGAGCGCATTAAGAATGCAACTCCCTGCTGTCTCTCTATATGTGGTGCACGTGCTTTTCGAAAGTAAAGTAGGAACATTAGCTGACCAATTAAACGTTATCTATTTTACTAATATCAGCATCATATCAGATTCGTATTTGAGCAAGAAGTTTTGAATATGAGCGGCACGTTGTTTAGCTTGATGGATTCAGGAGCAGTGCTAAGTGGCTACGATGATGGTACTGAATATAAAGGCATGTCTGCATGCAAGTCACGTGACTTTTGTCATTTGGGTCATTTCAGGCGGTTGGATGAAGATCATACGTCTCCTAACCCTTCTTCTTCCTCGTCTCTGATTCTTCCCATACAGAACACTGCACGGGCCGCCAGCCGAACCACCGGCCCCCCCCCCCCCCCCCCCCCCCCCCCGCCCTCCCCTGAACTACCCCCACCGCCTGAGTTCCTCCACCACCCCCACCGCCACCCCGCCCCCACCCGCGTCGAGTTTTCTTCATTTGGTGAGGCCCCACCCCGCCCCCACAACCATCGTCCCCACCCGAGCCCCTTCCTTCGCACCGCCGAACTCCGGTGAGCTCTCAAAAATCGATTGACCCAATTTTGAAATTTAGTCCACTGTCATTTAAATAGTTTGGAATATAAAAGGGGAAAACCATAAGTATTGCGAGTATAGTGTTGAGCGTGGCATTGTGGATCTGAATGTGCAAACCAGACAAAGGCAACTTCGCAACCAATGTTTTCTTTCAACTAACAAGTAAGTGATGGACAAGAAATCAGATTGAAGCAGTGGTGATCTATTTTCTTGCTGTAATAAATAAGTTGAGAAGATACGAAAGAGTACTGCCTCTGGTGCAGCGCCGTGTATGCATCTGCTGAGAATTTGACGGTGCTGCGGTAGCGATGGCTGTCGGCGGCGTGGAAGCAGATCTAGGAGGGTAGACGGTGGCGGCGGGGCGCAGTGGACGAGACGGTCGTAGGAGCAGCGCCGGCAAGGTGGACGACGACGGGGATGAAGTGAGAGGACGGGATGCAAGGATCCTGGTCCGAAGCCGTGGATGAGAGAGGTCGATCTCTTGTAATGGACGACGATGTCGGGGTATCGGCTCCGGCATGGTGGAGGAGGACGGCGGTGGATGGGGTGGCAGACGAAGGAGGCAGGGGTGGAGAGGGTGTTTTGGCGCCCACGGAGTATGAATGGGGAAATGGAAGGAGAGAGGAAGGGGGAACCATGTCTTTAGGGCGTGCTTGTCTCAAATGCGAGGAAATTTACGAACTTAGCCCCCGTTTAAAATTTCCTACATCACAACAATATTAGTCGGTTGGGGATAGGACGGTAAGCTCGCGTACACCAAATATTTGCCGACGAGAGTTTGTTTTTGGCGCCCATCGTGTATGAATCGGGGAGGGAGTTGATTTCGGCCGAGGAGACACTGTGTTTTGGCGCCCACCGTGTATGGATCTGGGTGAGAGGCGGTTATCTCACGTTTGAGTGAAATTACAAACCTACCCTATTGAAACCTATAGAAATCGAGTCGATAGGCTTTGCGTGTCAGGGATAGGCAGTAATTTCCATCTCACAGATTTTGGTTTCGGGCGGTTACTGTGACTTTCCCTACTTCGTTCAATTTTTTGCAGAGCAAGAGTGCACGTTTACCGTGCCAACTCAATTCGAATCCAGTTTGTATTTTATTTTTGTTTGGGCAGGATCCATTTTTGATTGGAATATAATTCTATATACATCATTTTTTATATATACTTTCAAAAGCACAACAAGGAATTCTGCTCCTTTATATGTATAATATGATTTACAAATACAATGATCTCAAAATCATAAGGGTGAATTCAAACAATTTAAACCAAATTATGTTTTACTAAAATGTATGGATCAGTAATATTTACATATTAAATAACATAGATGCGCGTGAATTCGTATGAGTATGCATGTTTGATAGATCAATTTTGGTTCGAGTATGAATTACATGTATCATCATCTCGAATTCAAATATTTGAATCCCTTTTATGTTGACTCCTTTCACGCCCATCTCTCTCGCCCACTCTCTTTTCTCCAGCTCACCCGCATGCTCACTTCATGCTCCTATCTTCGCAAACATGGTCTCTCGACGTCTCCCATGAGAAGTGTCACACTCTCCCTGTCATTATACATTACACGGTTTTCATTATCTATCATATCTCTACCGTTCTCTGGTATCACTAGGTACCTAAGCTTTCTTTTTCACCGCCACACACACAGTCTCACTCGTCTTTCACTTTGTCTTTCTCTCTATGGGGTTCTCTCACACACCCTATATGTCTCTAGATATGACTCATGCCACTAAAATTACTCTCTCCCGCAGACACAACATTTGTTGTGGTCTCCTTTCCGTCTCCATCCCAGTTATAAAACTGACATTGTTCATTTGTTTACCGATCAGAAAACTCCCCCCCTCTCTCTCACACACACAACTCCTGCTTCCACTCCCCTTCCCGGCTACCGTCTCTCTCTCACAAACAAAAAACTCTCGCTTTCGCACCCCCGACTCATATTTCTCTCACAAACATTGATTGACTAGCCTCCAGATAGGTTTATACACCCGCACACTCGTGCTCACAGACAAAAAACTCTCGCTTTCGCACCCCCGACTCATATTGCGTACATTTCTCTCTCGCGCTGCTTGTATCTATGTAGATTTTTCGTCCCTTCTTGAGACACACCCTCTCGATCGTGCACACACACACACTATCACCTCATTTTATGTTGATACCTCTCGCACACCCACTCTTTGTGTCTTTGTCACACATGCACTCCGTCCTCCTCCTCTCTCCCTCTCTCTCACACACACAACACACACATGGGCTTTTTGCAACAACTAGCAAGATGCTTGTGCGTTGCAAGGAACATCAAGATGAATTTGTATGAGTAGTTTATCTTGTGGGAGAAAAGGATGAACGAGGGAAGGCCTTATTTGCAAATGTGGAGAGGGGTGTGGGTATCTTTTTGCAAAATTGCCATAGTTTCCTTCCTATACATCAGATATAAATAGTACGGCCTATAGTGCAGGATGGCAGGCACACCATCATCACCAAATCTGTTTTTTATCCCCACTCTTATGAAAAGCATAGTCGGTGATGATGGTGTGCCTGCCATCCTGCAATATAGGACGTCCGATCTGTATCTAACGGATAGGAAGGAAACTATGGCAATTTACCCGCACTCCTCTCCACATTTGTAGATAAGGTCTTCCCTCATTCATTCTTTTCCCCCACAAGATCTCTATGTTCCATGCAACACACGGGCATCTTGCGAGTAAGAGTAGAAATTAGAGATATACCACTTCTCGGATCTTGAAACCAACAACATTCCTCCCTTATCTCATCAAAACCGCCAAAGGAATATATTTTGAGTGAAACATAACATATTTTTAGTGATATATGTATTTCAAAACTATACTCTTTTTTCTATCAAATAGGTGAATATGTATTAATCTACTTTGATCGTGTGGCAACGCATTGGCACATTTCTAGTAGTTATTACTACTGTATAATTTTTTGGACACCAGACAAACGGTGGAGTACATATACGAAGAGAAGAGGCGCACGCACGCAGTCGGCCTCTCGCTGTCTCGCACACATGAGAGTTACGTAAAGGCACCGTTAACAAAAAAACTCTAAAACCCTAGGTGCACGATTGCTGCATGCGCGGGTACCGAGTATGTGGTGGAGCACACCTTTGTAGGAATAGTCAACTCGCTTGATAATTTGATCCGTAGGAGTTGATGGTCGGGACCACAGGTGAATGACCTAGAGGCAGTGGCTCGCCAGTTGCCACAGATCGAGTAGCCACATTTAAAATACCATTTTTTTAGTGGGGTAAGAGTTCTGATTTTCTATGGCGCGTTATAAGTACTAAGTAGTTTTTAGAACGATTGGTATGCAGTGAAAATGGAATTCATAACTACTACCTCCTTGGCGTATGGTTGTATGGGTTTATGTTGCAAGATGTTGAACCTGGTAGTTCTAGGGCAAATACTATGGTTTAAATGTTGGTTTTCAGTAATGAAAATCAGAAGGGGGAAACCCTTCTTTGATAAAAAAAAACTACTACCTCTGTCCTTGTTTACTAGTCCCCATCGTATTTTGGGTCAAAGTTTGTCCACGAATTTTACTTGTAAAATGTGAATGGAAAACGAGATTTTGTTATGCCCAAACAAAAAAGGACTATAGGGAGTGATTGCTCTAACACGAACGCGACCTCTAATAGCACAGACATTGAACCAGCGCGCCAGCCAAGAGGGCCCCACTCACTGCAGGCCCGGCTAAACACGCCTCCTCGCCGCATGCAACCGGCTTCAGACTGCCCCGCCAGCCTCCATTGAAACCACACGTGTGCTGGCAACACGTCCTTCCGCGAGCCAGCCGGCATTTTAGAACACAAAAAATGACCAAAATATAATTAATTACACATGGTCTTGACTTGTTGTGCTCGCACTAGTAGCAGGAATTAGAGGTTTTTCTTTATTTATAACTCTCCTCACATTTCTTTGGCTTTGAAGTGAATCATGGTTGTGGACATTATCTATGAATGTGTAGATATTTGTGAACATGAGTTTGATGTGGAAGTTGAACTTGGAATGTTGGGCTTGCGCGTGAACTATACCATGTCCAATGCTTCGTCTGTTATTGTTCGGAAAGTAATTGCTGTTATTACATGACCCCAAAAAAATTTATTTTGTGCCACATCAGTAGATGCACGGACATCACAACAGGCATGCTGACTGGATAAACATTTGAACCTAGCTATTATGAAGGAAAATTTGTATTGACAACAGTTTTAGATAGCAGGAGACGCCTAGCCTGCTCTGCTTCTTCTAGCTTCTTTCTGGCTTCTTCCATCTCTTTTCGCTTCTTCAAGAACTTAGCTACATTCTCAAGGGCTTCTGAACGCTTTCTTTCAGCCTTTACTAGAGCCACGAGGACATGAACAATTGACGACTCCACCTGGCTTGTGTGTAATCCAGCATCATCTGTGAATTTGCACCTTGTGTCTAATCCAGCATCATTAGGGAACTGGCACCTTGTGTGTAATCTAGCCTCATTTTGGAAACATGATCTCGAGGTTAACCATACTTTCCTCCTCGTAGGAACTGCATCTTGACATGAAGTTACTTCTTTTTTAGATCAATACTCAGAGCAACCCAGATCCATTTAGTAGAAGCCAGATAAACAGGACTCGGAGAAGTGAGTTCAAAAGGAAAAATATAAAAACAGACTACAAGGTGAGAACACCCACTTCCTACATCAAGCTAAAAACGAAAGCATTAGGACAATTAAGACTCTTCTTATTACACATTGAAGAACATGAGGCTAAGAGAAATAGAAACTACAACATATATACATCGAAGAACACGAGGCTAAACAAAAGTAATTGAAAGGGTGTTACTTACCAAAGCTCGTTTTACATGTTCGGTGCAGCTCCTCTTTAACTTGCCACGCTCCTTGAAGATGTCCCATATCCTGTGTTTGGTCTTCATTGCTCCTCTGCATGTTCGCACTCGTGGTTTTAAAATCTCAACATGGCAATAAAGATATACTACTAGTAATAGTCACGCATCTTGTGGGAAACATTAAAGCACTCGTCTGCCATGTTAGAGCATCTCCAACAGAAGCGCAATGCGCGGCGCTATAAAAAAGCATTTACAGCGTCAGAATAGCCAGTTTTTGCGGGCCCGGAGTGCTGAGAACGAGAAGTAGAGATAGAGAGTAGAGACTAGAGAGTAGAGACACAGATAGTTCTCAGCATAGATATAGCATAGATAGATAAAAAAAGATAGTTCAACTACTCCTCGTTGTCCGACTCCTCCTCGGTGATGTCCTCCTTCGACGTCTCAATGTAGGCGTGAAGATACCGATCATCGTCGGATTCCCAAGGTGACGCTTCTCCTAGCCTCATGTTGAATTGAGCATCCGCTTTTCGCGTATGCTTGTCCTCACGATAGGCGGCTCGCTCCGCCCTCCTCTTCTCCCTCTCCGCCCTCCTTTGCGCATAGAACTCACGCTCGTTGATGATGTCCTGCGGGAAGCGTTGGCGCCACAGCGCCATGGCTTCCTCATCCATCTCGGCGATGCCGAGACGGTGCTCCTGCCTCTGGTTGTCATGATGATCCTTGTTGGTGATAAGCCGCGACAGAGGCGCGAGCTCCTGCGCCCGCTCCCATGTCGGCATGTTGGGGAAGTTCTATGTTCTATGAGGCCACCGGAGGCGCCATGCTGCCGCGTCTTACGCGCGGGCGGCCTCGTTGGCGGTGTCGAAATTGCCAAGGCCGAGGCGCATGTCGCGGAACCGGATCTCGGCGGAGAAGCCGCCGGAGGGGCGAGTGCGGACGCCGCGGTATCCTCAAGTTTCCCGGCGACGCGGCAGCATGGTGGCGCGGGGGCGGTGAGGCAAGAAAGAGCGAGGAGAGAGCGCTGGTGAGGCATAGAGCGGGGGGAGAGCGGTGGCGAGGCACAGAGCGGGCAGAGAGCGGTGGCAAGGCACAGAGGGGTGGGAGGGCGTTGGATTTTATAAAGCGCACCAGACGCTGCGCGCCAAAACTAGCGCGCGCCCGACCCCTTTTTCCCATGCGCGCGCGGCTATCTCTACTCTCTTCTCTACTGTTATATTTATTTTATATTTAATATTTATCTCTACTTCTCTACTCTTTTAAAAAACAGAGTTGGTGATGATGGTGTGCCTTCCATCCTGCAATATAAGCCATCCGATTTATATCCGACGGATAGGAAGGAAACTATGGCAATTTTGCATAAACATACCCACACCCCTCTCTAGATTTGCAAATAAGGCCTTCCCTCGTTCATCCTTTTCTCCCACAAGATAAACTACTCATACAAATACATCTTGATGTTCCGTGCAACCCATGGGCATCTTGCTAGTTCTAAAAAGCTTTCCATCATTTGCCACACTACTGGTTGCAGATGAAGAACCTACCCAAGCACAGCACGATACATGAGTGATGCACAATTACAAGCTGATATTCTGTTGGACAATGGAGGCTATAACCAATTACTTTTACGGGAACAATAGCAACAAGGAAATTTGAAGGGTAGGTATGAACAAAATTGGAACTGCATGTGTACTGCTAAGTGATTCAATACACACATTACCAATCGAGGAGGAGAACGATGGTCACGGCGGCCTCTATGCATCATTGTCAGCAATGGGAGTCAATTCATTGTCCACGACGGTGGTGCTTCTGCGCTTGGCGTCGGCTTCCGAGAAGCAAATCCGAGACCGTGGAAGACGGTGTCGGGGAAGAGGCTCCGTGTACGACGATGACGGTGGACCGGCTCCAGTGTGGCGTACGAGGTCGTCGATGAGGCTGATGCGCTGCGGTGGACAAGCGCGCTGATGTAGAAGGGGAGGAGCACGAAGGCTGCGGTGCCGTGGAGAAGTCTATTTTGCGGTGGGAATAGAAAATGGGGAGTATTCAGGTGCACTACTCTGGGTGCCAGGGTGGGGTTGGCTGGGTAGGGTGAACCTGAATTACGAAAACAGCCCCCTACCAAGCTTCATCCGTAGGCCTGTTCCGAAGGCTATGATGGTAACTTCACACTGCTCGAATCAGGGTCACGAGAGATTTTCCCGCCGACCTCAAAATTTTCTGACACTAAACTCCCAGTGTGGCATGTTGGGTGATTGGGCTAAGCAGCTAGCGAGTAGTACTAGTACTAGTAACTACTAGTAGTCCCTTCGTTTTTATTAACTCTGCATATTAGGTTTGACCGAAGTCAAACTTCCTAAAGTTTGACCAAGTTTATAGAAAAATATAAACATTTACCATAACAAATATATATGATGTGAAAGTTCTAATGGTATTTATTTGTTATTGTATATGTTAATATTTTTTGTTATAAACTTTCTAAGAGTTTAAAAAACTTGACTTTGATCAATGCTAATACGCGGACTTAAATAAAAGGGTCATTTACATTTCTATCCCTAACTCGAACCCACTACTCAGCTTTGCCCCTAATTTCGAAGCATGCTCAAATTTACCCCTCTGCCATCAAGTCCCCTTACAGAAATGCCCTTTCGTGCCGTTTCCATCCGGTCAATGGCGTTTGACCGTTTTCGGGATGTTTGATGGACATTTTTACCCCTCTATTCGTATTCCACTTACACGTGGGACCCATCCGAACAAAAAGAAAAAGAAAACTCTCTCTCTCTCTCTCATCTCTCTCACTTACACGTGGGACCAAACCAAATAAAAAACTCTATGTTTCTCTCTCTTATCTCTCCCACACCAGAATCCTCGATCCCCTCCGGCGACCATCTCCGGTGGGATATCTCTCTCTCTCTCACTCGGGAGTAGGGCGGCGACGCTGGTATTTATGGGTCAACGAAGAGGAGACCAGCCTTCCGCAAAAAAAATTGCACGCACCTTGCGCACCCCAGCCTCTTTGATGCCAAAAAAATTCATATTTTTTGAATTTTCTTGCTATTTGTTTTTGAATTTACTGCTCACAGCATACATTTTAAAGTTTTTCGATTGACACGAGCTGCTGGAATGTCCAAACTATGCCAAAATTTGCACGCACCTTGCTCCCTTGAGTATCTTCGATCCCACAAAATTTCAGAATTTTTTTTATTTTTTTTGCTATTTTTTTCGAATTTACTGTTCACCATTTACTATTCACTAGCCGGTCAAACCCTTTGACCGGACGGTAACGGCACAGAAGGGCATTTCTGTAAGGAGACTTGACGGAAGAGGGGTATTTTTGAGCATACC
This sequence comes from Triticum urartu, assembly GCF_003073215.2. Classification (NCBI taxonomy): domain Eukaryota; kingdom Viridiplantae; phylum Streptophyta; class Magnoliopsida; order Poales; family Poaceae; genus Triticum; species Triticum urartu. The sequence goes on from NC_053026.1 coordinate 485,128,667, forward strand.
TGAAAATTAGGGGCAAATGCCAGGTGGTGGCTCAAGTTAGGGGGATAAATGGAATTGTCCCTAAATAAAAACAGAGGGAGTACACATTTGTTTTCTTAGTTTTTAGTGAATTAATCATTTGTTGTAAGTATGAAATAAATATATTAGGCTACTGACTTCGAATGTAATGGTCTATACAATTCAATAGTTACAATCATTGTTGAATTCCAAGATGTATACGAGGTCTATAGTACATCACAATATGCTCAAACTCACATAATTCCAGTCAAATGAGAATCTAAATGCATTTCATAGTTATTACTTTGTAGGATGCAAGAAAACCAATCATAACTCGACATCATCCATTATAAAAGCAACATTTTGAACACATCCCAATGTGTGAATGAAACGTGTAGAGAGAGCTTGCGAAGATGGAGCAGATAGGGCAGGAAAGATTGTATGTATGTGGACGAGAGAGAGAGAGATAGAGAGAGAGAAAGAGAGAGGAAGAAGTTAGGTCTGTGAGAAAGATGGAGACATGTAATATACGTGAGATGCGTGTGGATCCGGATTCTGTACACGTGGAAGGAGAAGAGACAACAGGTTTGGTGAGAGAGCTGGAAAAACATGGACGAGAGGGGAAGGATCTCGTGGGTTGAGGGATTGATAATTTTGTGAAGGAGAGAGAGGGGTTGGTAATTTTGTGCGGGAGAGAGGGGGTGGAGGAGTCAGTCAGCCATCATCACATCATCCTGCTTCCAAAAATGGCCCTGCATTCTCTAGTGCAGTGTGGTTGCCCTCTTCGATCTCCTAGATGCCCTCTTTGAAGATTGATGTGTTGTGCATGCTGGGGTGCAGAGACACACCGTTCGATCGACTGCGCGGCCGCGGTTCACGCGCTTGCACATGATTCTCTATCGTGGCTGTGGTAACTAATATAAGCATTTCCTCAGTCTAATGTTTACGTGTACTAGTATGGTTTTCTTTTAAGTTTGACCAACCCTATATAAAACTAAACTAAGCTCCCATATGCGCACTCATCAATATGCCACCGTCGCCGTTGTGCATGCCGGCACCCGCCTGCTCCGGCCAACCATTTCTCGTCCATCACCGCCGTGTCGCCGCCATCGCTGTGCCATGAAGCCGAAGGCTCGCCTTCTCACGTCGTCTGCAGTCCCTCCTCGCGATGCCGCCGCGCTGCCAAGCACGTGAGCAGCTGGTGGAGCCGCGTCTATGCACACATCATACAAAGAGGAGGACGAGTGCGTGCTCCAGCACGCCGGCGAGGAGGAACTAGCGTGTCATTGTCGTCTCCGGCCTGCGCAGAGGAGGCGCGCATGGTGGCTGTCGTGGCGGAAGCCGGTCGAGCCCGCGCCGAGCCCGCAAACCGGGTGCGGACGTGGAATCTACCTTTGAGACCTTGAATACCATGTGGATCCTGCAATCTGAAGGAGCAATTTGGGTCAGTTGACTCTTGTGACCCGTTGGATGCAACATGGATGGCCAGAAGGGCTTCTTCAACGTCCGAAATTGATGCACTGTTCATCTTCTCTCTCAGGCATCAAGCCGCCAGCCTGCCACGCGCCTAACTTCCTGCCGCCGGCGTCCCGCCCTCCCCTGAATAGCCTACCACCGCCATGCTCCCCCCCCCCCCGCCATCCATTTAACCCCGGGCACGATCCATTTTTTCCGGCGAACTGCATTCCACACCCAACACTCATAAGATAGATCATGGGCACATTGCCACACTAATATAGATACAGGGGTAGCTTCTCTGCAGTCTTCTTCCTTCGCTCCGTCGAACTTCTTTAAAAAATCGACTGACCCAAATTATACTACTAATATGAACATATTAAGTACAGTAGGAACACAAAGATACTAGCAGTAGTACCAACTGCAAGAAGAACAGTACTAAGAAATAGTAATAGTACTACTGTACGTACTAAAGAGTTCAATAACGAGAAAGAACATAAAGTTCAAATAACGAGAAAGAACATAAACATAGTTCTGCTGGGGGCTTAGCACAAAAACCCCCTGAAATAAAACTAAGCAACTAGTCTTCTTGACACTGCAGTAGAACCAGCATGAGGGACGACACTGCCACCTTACTCGGAGTCCGAGTCCACGTCCTCGACTTCGACCTCTTCACTCTTCGTCTTCCTCTTTGCCGGCGCTTCTTTGCTTGAACTGGACACTGGGCTCTACTTCTTCATCCAACCCTTGTAGATATTTAAACAAAGGTAGGCATCCATTGCTGCGTACATGATGTGATCTTCATCTATTGTCTTCGACTCCCATCCATGATGAAACTCGTGGTGAGGTTTCTTCAGTTTAGCGTACGAAGGATCAATCATGGATGCTGCCAGGGTCAGCATTGAAGGCTGAGAGGAGGACACCAAGCTTGCATTCTGGACATCGAAGGGCTAGCCTACAACGAGGCCTATCCGACCCAGGACATCCCTGTCGTTCCTAAAGTCTATAGTAACAAATTTCACTGTTTCGTCCTTGAGGAAGTTCTTAAAATCCTGGCACTCAACGTCGGCATGGCATATGTGGTAGACCAAGCACACGTTATGTATGCAAACCTGGATCTTGGTGGGCTTCCTCTTCTCTGCCTACTTTAGAATCTTCTCACTTTCCTGGACTGTGGTGTACTCAACATCTACCCCAGCGACCCACTCATCCTTTGAACTTTTGAACATGCGTAGGAAGCGAGCAAGGCATGCTTCCACCATCGAGGATCTACGGGTGTAGATGATGATGAACTCATCACCTGTGATGGCTCTAACCTTGTACTCACCGTCGATCATGGAGATTTGGGAGGCCATGGATTTTGGAGGCGGGTTAGGAGAAGTTGAACTGGTGTAATGTGAAAGGACGGGACGACTAGGAGCAAACTGTTGTAAAGTAGAAGACGGGGACGACCAGACGAGTAGGGCACGTCAACGGCGTGGGGTTGTTGGCTTGCCCGGTGGATAAACGGCTGCATGCCCCGAAAGAGTTCTCGACTACTATGCGGGACCCACTAGATGTCATGTCTACTAGACCCATATCATAGGCCTGACGGTATAGCTCCTGCACATTCGCACGCCATGCCGGCGCGTGGATGTAACTTCACTTAATTCCGTCAACCGTCGCACCTCCCACGACCTTCGCCTCCCTCGCGCGGTCGCGCCCTTTGAGACTTCGGACGGCTATAAATGATCAAATTTTTGCCTATTCCGCATGCATGATACTCCCTCTGGTCCTTTTTATTCCGCCTAAGATTTGTGTCAAGTCAAAGTTTGCAAAGTTTTTGACCAAATTTCTTCTAAAATATCAATATCTACAATACCAAATATATATTTTATTAAACTACGTTTTATGTATAGTGAGTATAAAAATATTGATTTGACATTGTGAATGTTGATACGTTTTTCTATAAGTTTGGTCAAAGTAGAGGTACATTGACTTCAGACAAAACTTATATGCACAATGTAGACTATTTCCTCCGTCCAGGTGCATGCCATGTCCTATCTAGTCATCACAACAGGGTTAGCTATTAGAGTACTACTCTTACCAAGATAGAGGCAGTGGAATAGTTTTTGTAGTGGTTTCTAGAATCTGGACTCCATCTTCAGGAACCTTCGCCGCCGCCGGCAAGAATGCAAGGAGATGAACCAGAAAGGGAATGAGGCTGGAATGAGTAGTTCCGTATTTTATACAGTGGCAGAGGTGGGTAAATATCTGCTATACCTCCGGTGGCAAGGCCATGTCTCTATGCACACACATCTCAGCCGTTGGTTCCAAGTAGATCGAACGGCTCACGTTGTCTAGAGGCAGACACACCATCACCACCAACTGAGATTTTTATAGGAGTAAATAAATATATAGAGTAGAAAATAGAGATAAGAGTTGAGATAGAGAGTAGAGATTAGTCAAGGACGACCTACCATGACGGATTTGCACACATATGTGACAGTTCGAATCCGTCATGGATTAACACATTTATTGTAGTGTTAGGCTACTCATAGTAGAAAGTATCATATACTAGTATCATGTGCATGCTACTAGTGTATGATACGGGACTACCTTTATAGTGCCATGTATGACACAAAGTAGCAAAGTATTTAACATGATACGGTATCTACCTATGTTACTCTAGTAGCTAGGGATACTAGGAGTAGCAGCTAGGGATCGAGTGTGCGAGATGAACCGGAGAAAATAAATGCAGAGAGATGAAATGCAAAAAAGACGGAGGGATGTGATGGTTTGCTTGTCCGTTTATTTTACCAGGCCACTTATTACTGTGAGTGGTTGGGTTTTGTGATATGACGGCTTTCCTGCCGTGCCACGAGCGAGGTGAGACTCCCATGTAGCGCCGCCCTCTAAACTAGTACTACATCGGTCATGGTCTATTACTCCCCCATTGAATTTGACTGAAGATTTGACTGCCAAAATGTTAGTGCATGTCAACAAAAACTATATCTTGGATTCATATTGAACATAGTTTTCAATGATATAATTTTTTGTGACATGCATGAACATTTTGTTAGTTCAATCTATTGTCAAAATTTGACACGAAATACAATGGGGCCAATAAACCAGGATGGAGGTAGTACCAGCTAGTAAGATACCACATTACCACCACTATGGCCAGCCTTAATCATCGCATGCAATAATTTAGTGCACCTTGAAATCTGAACGCCTGCTTGACTTCCCTTCTCCCTTCGGCAGTCCCACCACTCCACACCGTCTGGAAAAAATCTGCATGGATGACTCTCCTCCCCCCGCTCGTCCAATCCGTTGTGACCAACAATATTTCCACCCCTTCCCTCCCCCGTAATTTACTCCAACAAATATGCACATGTAGCTGTTATGTTAATCACGCAACATATCTTACGCGACGCTGCTTCAGTTACTTAACTGCAGGTGCATTGGGTCACTGACATGTGGGCCCAACAGGCATCTGGCCCACTGCTACCTCTTGAGCTTGCGTTGGTTTTCCCCGAAGAGGAGATGATGATGCAGCAGAGTAGCGTAAGTATTTCCCTCAGTTTTTGAGAACCAAGGTATCAATCCAGTAGGATGCCATGCTCAAGTCCCTCGTACCTACACAAAACGATAGCTACTCGCAACCAACGCGATTAGGGGTTGTCAATCCCTTCACGGTCACTTACGAGAGTGAGATCTGATAGATAGTATTTTTGGTATTTTTGGTATAGAGATGCAAAGTGAAAAGTAAAAGGCAAAGTAAAAAAGCAAAGCAAGATTAAAGTGATGGAGATTGATATGAATAGAATAGACCCGGGGGCCATAGGTTTCACTAGTGGCTTCTCTCAAGAGCATAAGTATTTTACGGTGGGTGAACAAATTACTGTTGAGCAATTGACAGAATTGAGCATAGTTATGAGAATATCTAGGCATGATCATGTCTATAGGCATCACGTCCGTGAGAAGTAGACCGAAATGATTCTACATCTACTACTATTACTCCACTCATCGACCACTATCCAGCATGCATCTAGAGTATTAAGTTAAAAACAGAGTAACGCTTTAAGCAAGATGACATGATGTAGAGAGATAAATTCATGCAATATGAAATAAACCCCATATTGTTATCCTCGATGGCAATGATGCAATATGTGCCTTGATGCCCCTTCTGTCACTTGGAAAGGACACCGCAAGATCGAACCCAAACCTAAGCACTTCTCCCATGGCAAGAAAAACGAATCTAGTAGGCCAAACCAAACTGATAATTCGAAGAGACTTGAAAAGATAACCAATCATACATAAAAGAATTCAGAGAAGATTCAAATATTGTTCATAGATAGACTTGATCATAAACCCACAATTCATCGGTCTCAACAAACACACCGCAAAAAGAAGAAGATTACATCGAATAGATCTCCACGAGAGAGGGGGAGAACTTTGTATTGAGATCCAAAAAGAGAGAAGAAGCCATCTAGCTACTAACTATGGACCCGAAGGTCTGAGGTAAACTACTCACACTTCATCGGAGAGGCTATGATGATGTAGAAGCCCTCCGTGATGACGGCCCTCTCTGGCGGAGCTCCGGAACAGGCCCCAAGATGGGATCTCGTGGATACAGAAAGTTGCGGCGGTGGAATTAGGTTTTTGGCTCCGTATCTGTTCGTTTGGGGGTACGTAGGTATATATAGGAGGAAGAAGTACGTCGGTGGAGCTTCGGTGGGCCCACGAGGGTGGGGGCGCGCCTGGGGGTATAGGGCGCGCCCCTACCTCGTGCCCACCTCGAAGCTTCCTTGGCATAGGGTCCAAGTCTCCTGGGTCATATTCGGTGAGAAAATCACGTTCCCAAAGGTTTCATTCTGTTTGGACTCCGTTTGATATTCCGTTTCTTTGAAACACTGAAATAGGCAAAAAACAGCAATTCTAGGCTGGTCCTCTGGTTAATAGGTTAGTCCCAAAAATAATATAAAAGTGGACAATAAAGCCATAGTGTGACACTCCAAAAAATTTCATTTGGTTTTCAGCATAAACTTTGTTGGATTTGAAGAAGGTCAATTAAATTTTTTCTTTCCAAAATCTCTCTCTCAAAAACTTTTTCCTTGGCAAGGATTTTACTTTTTTTTGTATCTTCTTCAACTCTGGTGTTTAAATTATGAAAACTTCCTTCTCAAATAAATCCTTGGAATTTATTTATTTCTTTAAAAAGTAATCCTATGAGTTTTGGGACCTCTTTCATTTTGAGACCACACATGGTTTTACCATGCCACAGGTGGTAAAACCTTCCCAAAACCCCTCCCTCCATTTTGGGCAATCAAAAACTTTATGTTCCAACAAGTCCAAACCATTTTTGAATTTTATTTCAATTATTTTATCTCCCAAATCAATTCTGTCATTTATTTTGAACCTAGGTGATTTTCAAAGCAAGTACCATATTGCCTTTGAGTTTTGATCTCAAACCAACTCCTCTGGATAGTCCTTAGCACCCACAACCTAGAACCATCAAGATCCACTCTTCTTCTTTTTGAATTTTTCAAATTTCAGCCTTTACAAGTTTGGACCAGATTTGTCAAATTTGATGAAATTCATATCTTCTCTTCTCCAAAAATTCCACCAAAATTCAGGCAGCCCCCAGATGCACTGAGAGGCCACCCCACCAAAATTCAGCTCAAGGAGAGCCTCCCACATACCAAAATCATTCTGTCGAACACCTGGCCAGCACTTTTACTATGTACTTTTAGAAAAATTCAGAGTTGCAGAAGATTTCAGTGTCGTTTCTTCGTCAGTGTTCGGTCACCTGTCAACTGTGCGCCTGGCGCATTGTGCACGGCCCCTCCTCCCTGTCCAGAGCGCCGCACGCGCACTTGGCTGGTTCCAGGCGTCGGTGGCGGCGAGCATCGCCGGAGTTGGCGGCTTCTGCGGTGGCAGCACCACCTGTGGCGGCCAACAGAATACAGCGCCAGCTCACAATGCCGTTCGGCGCCGCCCAACGCACCCCTGCCCTCCGCGTGGCCTCATGCACGCCAGCACACCCCGCTGCATCGTCGCCGAGGCCTGGCACGCACAGGGCGCGCTCTCTGCCGCCGACGTGCCGCACGGCCGTTCCGTTGGGGACAGGCCGTAACCGCCCCTTCCTTGCGGAGTTAGGCACCAGGATGGAGTAAGTGCTCGATCTAGACGTTGCTCAAGCCCTAAACCAACCGTCCAGCCACTGCGCCGCCGTAATCACTCGCCGGACTTATCCCGTTCACGGCAACCGCCTCGGGCCGGCTATAAATAGCGCCCCCGAGCTCGCTCTTGACCCCGCACATCTCCACCACCTCACCAGACCCCGCTCAGCCACTGGAAGAGCCTCGAGGGGCCCTTCTTCCCCAACTCCGGCCGCCCTGATCCGCCTCGGCCTCCAACTTGATCCACTCCGGTGAGGCCATCCCCGGCGCCCAAACCTCGTCAGTAACCTCCTCGAGCACCCAGTGAGCTAACCCGAGCTCCAATTCGATCCTTGCAGCCGACCTCGGCGAGATCCATCAACGCCCGAACCACCATCTGCCGGAGTTGAGGCCGCCGTCGACGTGGTGCTCACCGATGACCAACTCCACCACCCACAGGTGCGGAAGGACACGGTGAACACGTTGGTAACCCCCGATCCTCCTGCCTCGCCGTGGATCGCCGCTGGCGACCACCACGGCCCTTGGGCGCCAAAACTCTGTTTCCGTTTTCAAACCCGATGGATGGGTCCTCCCCGTCAGCTTTTTCTTCTTTTTGTAACATTTTCTGAAAACGCCTTCGGGAAAAATGCGTCTTCCCACTGGACTGACGTATTCGAGACTGAAACGTTTTCTGTTTTTATAAAGAAAACCTAGGAAACTTTCTGTTTCATTACAGAAAGGTCCCTGGACAAAAACTCTTATAACTTTTAAGCAGAAAATGATCTTTGATTGATTCTTTTTCTGCCCTCTTTAAATTTTTGTCTAGTTTTTTATCAGATTTATTTGAAAAATATTTGGAATATTTTTTGTGCACCTCACAGTATTTACGTTAGCACATATGTTTGTTTATACCGTAGATACCGAAGGAGGTGATGGAACCGTGAACTTCACCGAGCTAGGCTCCGACTACTCTGAACCAGGCAAGCATGTTTGAACTTTTGATATGTGGGTGTTTTGGCATGTCTGCATTAAGTAGTTTCATGGCATGTTTATGAGCATCTCGATGAATGTCATATTTCATGCAAAGTTGAGACAAGTGAAGTTTCAAAAATCCATAAGTGGTTGAAAGTGAGTTTGCATGGCCATGTGATGGCATGAGAATGGGTAAGATGGCAGTGTTGTAGCATGCCAGTGTTATGCCAGACTCTTTGACTTCAGTGTCAACCCATACCGGTCAAGTTTCCATCCGTTTTCCCTTCCCATAATACCACATGTTTTCCACAAGGAATATGGCTTAGTAAGTTGTAAACCACTTTCCTGGTACACACCAAATGGAGAGGCTGTGATGATGGTTCCATGGCCCTGGATTAAAGCCAGTCATCCGGTCAGGGGGCATGGGTGTTTCCGGTCGGGACCGAGAGGGGGACACCCCTTAGAGCGCGCGTATATAAATTTGATCCCATGCTATTCGAGATTGTGATCTCCCCGTCTCAAAGTTTTTCTTGAATGCTGTCTAGGGTGATTCCTGGAATCGTGAGGTGGGATGGGTGTGTACTGGTTAGATGTGTTTCTTCCGAAATATCGTAAACGGAACTAGTCCTTCGTGACTACGGAAATCCGTTGGCTATGGGTAATTTTAGTACAAACTCTGCAGAGTCAAAAACCCCTTAATCATCATGTCCATGTCCAAGTATAGTGTTCAAATTTATTTGTCAGTCTCAGTGTCAGAAACTCCGGTGACACTACAAGAAATCTGTTAATCCGTGACGGATCTCTGATGACGTTTTTCTAAATCGTCACAGACCAGGAAAATGTGAATGGGCTACAAAACGGTAGCCCCTTTATGATGGACATCGAAGGACTGTCACGGAAACCGTCATGAATCGACCAAGCAGGCCTACTCGGACCTACTTTTCCCCCGTTCAATACACCATTGGACCGTCACGGACGGGGCTTCTGCTGATGTGTTGTGTGTGCCCTTTGTTTGTCCCACATGTCAGTGAGATGTAATAAGAAACAAAGACGAAAACTAACATAGCGCGCGAGAGAAAGAAATTTTAAGTCGCCAACGCGGGGAGTCAAAATTTTGGAGCCTATCCATTCTTAACCCTAATTCACCTTCCCCTTTTCCCATCTCCTCCCATACCAACCACCAGCTGCCGCCACTCCACCTATCCTCCTCGCGTCGCTCCATGTCGGCACCGGCGGCGCCGACGCTGAACCACTACGCGCCGGCTCCTCCCCATCTATCCTATGTCGGACACCTCCCCATCTATCCCGCGCCAGACCCCTCCCTATATACCCCATGCCATACCCCTCCCATTCAGATCGCGGAGTTGAGATACTGTGGCCCAGTGCTACCCTTCGATCTGAGGTGGCAGCGGTGGCGCTGGGATGGACTGCCGGATTTGGAAGTACCCAAGGTCGCTGGTGGCGAGCATGGATCCTTCTCCATCCGGCGGCGGGTATAGATCCAGATCCGTCCAGCAGAGAGCCAACGTGAGTGAGGAATCAGCCAACCCCCACACGCTTCTACTCAGCCCTTTTGTTCGTCGGGATTGAGTTCTTATACATTTTCTTATTTGGGTTGGGGGATCTGCAGGTTAATCTCGTGGGGATGGTCAGCGGCAATGCGGAGCGGAATAGGGACATCCCCTTCATGCTCGACGACGGCACCGACAGCATTGATCTCATCAGATGGTGAGTGTAGCTCGGCAAATGGCTTGGTTGTACTTGAGTTGCAGATGTATTTAGGGGTACAGTTTTAGATTTTTTTTGGATTCCATTGCTGGATGTTGGGTGTGGGATTTTTCCAATGCTGCAACTTCAATTTTCACTAGATTAAAATGATGTTGGCTGTTAGTACGACAGTGCAAGAAATCCAATAATGGGAATTAAACCTGCAGTTTCTTAACTTGACGAACTACAAGTTAAGAGCACTCCAGTTACGTTCACCTTGTTATGAACACTCCAGTTCCACTCACATCCTGACGAACTACAAGTTAAGCTCAGTACTCTGATTGCAAACCTCTGCAACTCAGGGCAATCATCTCTATACGAATCCCACCAATTTGCTGGCGTCCTTTTAGTTCTTGTCGTAATAGCCGATTGCATTCCAAATACACCCTCAGCATTCCTAAATGAATCAACCTGCAGATCTATCTTGACTCTTTCATCTCAATCTGAAACCATCTTTTCAAGACAAGTGTATAGGCCATGTTTTACTTCAGCAGGCTTGAAATTATCACCATAGTGGCATTGTGGATTCAAATAATATGCAGCAGCATGCAGCGGCCTATGAAGTTGCGTACGACACCTTTCATCAATTATATTACATATTGGAGTGTGGCTGATAAAAAAATAGAAATGGTCAAACTTGACTACAATAAGATTAAGAGCATATCCAAAAGCTACAATTAACAATTACTAAGTCCGTACAGTAACGTACCTTTTCTTCACATTGTTAAAATTTTGTTTTATTTTATCTTTTGCGCTATCCATCTCATCATATATGAACGACATTGGTGACTTCTCATCTAAATCCACCAATCGAAGAACTTCTATAATTAGGAGTGCAGCCTTCAGACATGTGGCAACATTAGGCCAAAACCCATCCAAAACAATTCCTTGAATGACCTTCCCTTCTGTAGAATTAAATCTACTACCCCTCCACTGTGTTGAAGTGAACATATTGATCAATGCGCCCTTGTGCTCATGCAGACAACTCAAAGTCAAAGGCATTAGAAAATCTTGTCACTGCTGGCCTACCTAAATCCCTCCCTCCAGTGAACTCTGTCAACCAAGTAAGAACCATTGTCATGATGCTGATGTCTATGTTGTACCAGGAAGCCACACGCCCCTGAAGAGCAACAAGTAAAACTGATTTATGTTGACATGTTGTGACATCAATGTTGCACTGTACATCTATTCAAAGTAATCACAGTAATATCTTGCACTACACATGTGTCCATGTCTAGCTTGCTTGGCAAGGATGATTAGATTGATTTCTTCCTCTGTTTGGTACGCTTTGTTGTTTGCTGTCACTGGGATAGTGGGTTATTCCTCCTTTATTCTTCTTCTTTCTGATTGAATATTTAAGTTTTGTATTACTATGGTTGCAAACAACGTTGATGCATGACTGGCCTATTGTATGCAAACACTAGAATTGTTACTTTGTGTTTCACGTACTAATGTGGATGAGAGTACATCTTCATTCTGCTGTACTCATTGTTTCTCTATCATACTAGTCTTTGTCTGATTGTGATTGCTTCTCCTTTGATCAAATAGGTGACACAATGAGAGCCTTGAAATGAACTTCATCACTGCCTTGTTGTCTTACTTAATTTAAATATTACCTGACTTCTTAATGTAGTTGTATAAATAATCCTTCTATTTTCCTTGTTCTTTTATTTTGCAAACTAAAAATTTAATTGATGCTGAGTTTTTTTCCTTATTACAGCAGAGGTGATGGATTTTGTATTATTGTATTTCCGAAAATGCATGTACACAGAATTGCAATCTGAAGGACCGATGGAAATGAAGATTAAGTGTTTTTCTTTAAGATTACTTCTAGATGGTATATTATTCTCGCTTCAGATTTAGGAGTGTTCGATTTGCTACATAGTGAAATTGTTCAGTCTCAAAATTTCATTGTTATTACTAGCATATTCTATATTTCTTGGTATTATTCACACCACGTCATTGGTGAAAGCCTGCTAGAAAGAATTATTAATCAATGGTGTGCTAATTTAAACTAAAGTGTTATGTATACAACCAGAACTAGATTATTTACTTCATAATTTTTTTCATGTGGGCTGAGATAATTGTGTGCCTTGTATCCCATCTCATATTGAAGTGTGGCCGGAGATAATTATGTACCTTGTATGCCATGAAGACTAATCGGTAAATGGGATAATACATGATGTTTTTTCTTCCAACATGTTACTGTTCTTCACAATTCTCAAGTGTGGTTAATCTAGATGTGAATGTTATGCTCCAAAAGCATCAGACTAAATCTGAACCATTAGGTTCATCTATGTTCTCAAGTGCTTAACTGAAGTTTTCTGATGCTAGCAAATGTTTGTCTTTGTAAAGAACTCTATCGTTAGCATAATAAGGTCACTAAGTGCATCATTTAAATGCCTAAAATGGTCTTGGCTTCGAGTGTTTTTATTTTACACGCAAAAGGCGACAGAAATTAGCTTTAATTGATGAAGAAAGTATGCCTCCAGTATTACTATTTCCATGTTTTGTTAATTGTGAAATACATTTTATTTTACGGAATCATCCATTTTGATATGCCAAGCTCTGTCACGTGCATATAAACTTGATTTTTTGTTGTTGTACTTGATGAATATGAAATTATTTTTCCACCCCTTGTTTTAAAATGATGCTAACTTTCTATGTTTGCATGATAAAATGTCACATTTATAGAACAATTTTTTTAACTTGTAACTAGTCTGCTATTTTTTACCATGCGTTGCCCACATTTTCATGGTACCTTAATATAGTAGCGATGTGTCCATCGGATGATTAGTTGGAAAATCAACTAATATTATTACTCTTTAGATTCATTTGGGAGCTGCCTATTATAACTTGTTATAATTTTGTATGTGTTTTGGATTCTTCGCAGGTTTGGCAATTTGGAGATTGAAGCTTTTTAGCAGGAATTACTTGGGTCCCAATAGCTGGCTGGAAGCGGTGGTGTAGTGTTGTAGATTAAATCAGCTAATAGTGCATTTTTTCATGGAAGTCATGTTATTTGAAATTAAAAATATGTTTATATCGCATTCTAGATATGCTTGTGATGTTTTGACATTAAACTTTGTTTTTGGAATCAAACTAGATTTTTGAAACTCTGTATTGTCATGTGAACAAATGCTATTTTTTCAATGAATATAATTTGGTTCTCTTGTTGTAAATTGGGCTGCATCAAGAGAAGATGCTGGACTAAGAAAGTGGCAAATGGGTTGGACTAAAAAAACATGTGCGCTAAAGGTAGGACCAAAATAAACAACTAATGGGTTGTATTGGACTAAAATTATTGGGCTGAAATCCTAATTGGGCTGGTTACTACATCGGCCTTGCTAGCCTCCACGTCAGATCCATGTAGACGCCATGTTAGGTCCATGTTGCTTCCAAGTCATGTAAATCGTTGACGGTTTTTCCCGTCACAACCTAATTTGGGCTGGGCGGGCTTGAGGCAGGATCATGATGGCCAAGAATCGTCATGGAAGGTAAGCTATCAAATTATGACGCGATATACATGACGGATTTCATGTCCGTCATGGACGGACACACATGACAGATTTTGGTTGATCTGTGACGGACTATTACCGTCATGTATTAACAAGTTTCTTGTAGTGTGATCCACATGAGTGTTAAGTCTGGTTAAATGCTTATTCCTGTGGATGAACTAACTCGTTTATTATTATGTGTGGAATGTTTCCTATGAATATTATATCGTTGTGAGCTTAACAGTTATGAATAATGAAATTTTAAGCCCTTTCTGTGATGTCGCATAGACGTCCGACTGTGGCACCACTGTTTCTTTACTTTTGATGTAAGCCCTTTCTGTGATGTCGCTCAAACATCCGACTGTGGCACGCTTGTCATTTACCTTTCAATATAAGCCCTTTCTGTGATGTCGCTCAGACGTCTAACCGTGGCACGCTTGTCATTTACTTTTCAATATAAGCCCTTTCTGTGATGTCGCTCAGACGTCCGACTATGGCACGCATGTTATTTTCTTTTCAATATAATCCCTTTTCGAGGTGTCGCTTAGACGCCCGACCGCGGCATGATTATTTACTTGTTCACCCTTCGAGGCGTCGCTCCAGACACCCGATCGGCTTTTTCAGTCATTTTGTCGGAGTTTCGGGAAGACTACCGCCCGACTCCCTTTTTACTTACCATGTTGAACCAATATTCATAAATTTGAATGTGTATTAATAATTACTCATGACGCATTCATGCATGCATTTATTATATCTTATGTCCGAACTGTCTTGCGAGTACTTTCAAAGTACTCACCTGGCTTGTTGATTTGGCCAGATGCTGACGAAGGTGATCTCATGGATGAAGAGTTCGATAGCGAGTCCGACGCCTAGAGGAGTCCCAGTCAGTCTCGTGCGACCCTGGATTTGGTCTCTATATTATATCCGCTTCCGCTACCCGAATAAAATTCATTGAGCCTCACCTCGACGCTCGATGAGCTGCCAGTTTAGGAGTCGTGTTATCCACCCTCCCCTGTGTTATTCCACCACTTTTATCTCAAGTCAGTAGTATGCCACCACACCATTGTAACATATCCGCCATTATGTTTAACTATTGGCGTGCTTGTAATAATCTGTTGAGCAGCCCTAGCTCGACCTTGTAATATAATTATTGCTACTGGCTTATCGTTTCAAGAATTTTGTCTACTAGTATGGAGGATTTTCCTCATACTGGACTCAAAAGATCGGTTTCTCAATAAACATTTTTATTGGAAAACCGGTCGTCACAAGCTTGGTACCAGAGCCAGGCTGACTGTAGGAAGCCACTAGGTGCGATTGCTAATCAGTTATTAGCATAATAGAGCTAATTCATATTTTTGCAAATGTAGTCATTTTCTGACAGTCAGCATAAATTTATGATCTGATCATTCAGAATTTTTGCCTACTTTTGTAGATGGCTGACAACAGCTGCGAGTCACAGATGTTCGCCAACGTGCCCGATGGGTTCATCAAGCTCCTCTCCTTCATCGTTCAGGTCGCGATGGGGCCATCTGTGCGCCCAGTCTTCACACTCTACCAGCACAAGGTCAACAACAGTCTGACCATGCACCAGGCCACGGTGCAACTCAAGGGAGGGCGTGTTGAGTTACGCCACTTCCGGTACTTGGGAAGAGCCATGCCTACGGAGAAGCATAACATGCAGATGGCAGCCCGCAAGGTGATAGCTCGTCTCAGGGATGTCCTTCCCTCGATGAAGACCTGTCGTTACCGCTACCTTCCATGCCATGTGCCATACACCTGTCACTACGCGTTCTCTTGCCCCAGAGGAGAACGAGACGAGGCTTTTGAGATGCTTATTGAGTACCTCCGGGCTCTGGAGGCAGCCTTCGACAACCTGGTGGACGACTTCGTGGCTGCCCGCATGGACTCAGTCCATGGCTGTGCCGCCAACAGGAGGGAGCTCCTGCACACTGCACCGCCACTGACTTTCGTCTCGTCCTCAACATCTTATGCACCTACCACTCTCGCCACTGCTCGTCGCCTGCCATCCACAGAGGAATTCAACCAAGTCATTGCGCCGTCTCCAGCCCGTACTGCACCACCCTTTGCGCCCATTCCTGTTCGTGTTGCTCCACCTCTGGCGCCCGCTCCACCTACTTAGCACAGCACTTCACGTCTGGAGCCCATTAGTGAGGAGGAGGTCGAGTCCCCAGCCTCCCTGCGCCTCACCCTTGGCAGGGTAAAGGAGATCGTCAACATCTCCGACTGAGTACGCTTAGCCGCCATGCGATGTACTGCTTTGTACGATATGTTTATATGTACATAGGTTGTGAGGAGTAGCTTGTTTGCGCATCATGTAGGAACTGGGAGAAGTGCACTAGCCTAAATAACATGTCAGGATTATGTACGCATATCCTGAGTAATGTATTGTAAAATTACCGCCTGCGTGTAAGATATGTAATGAGCAGTCCTTCTCCATGCGCAATCGTTTTGTTTTCTTAAGTAATCCTGGAGCACTTAATTCATTTTTCATCCTCGTGCATTTATTGATTTTTGCGACTCTTTTCACTTTCTTATGAGTTTTACAAAAATATATCCCTAGAGTGAAAAATGTCTCGTCCTTGGACGCGCTCCATGCCAACTCCGCCAGAGGAAAATTATGGCACTCAACCAGACAGCAATTTCACAGAAGGATAGTCGAGTCAGCAGGACGGTGAAACAGCATTTTCCCAAATATGTCGCCTTTATGAGCAAAGTCAGCAACAACATCAGGAAATGATGAACCAAGTCATGAATATGGGAAATCACCATGGACAGTATCAGCAGCAATCCAAGTTATCTGAGCTACAGAAGACGCGTCCCCAAACATTTTCTCATACTGACAAACGTCTTGAGGCCGAGGACTGGCTTCGAGACATGGAAAGAAAATTAATTATTGCAAAATGTTCAGACCCCGAAAAGTACTATACGCTCCGCACTATCTCACAGGAGTAGCTGCATCATGGTGGGAGAATTTCCTGCACATGCACCCCAACGAAAATGATATAACCTGGGAGGATTTCAAAGAAGGTTTTCGTGGGGCACATATTCCTAAGAGTATTATGAAAATCAAGAAGAGAGAGTTTGATGACCTCAAACAAAGGACCATGTCGGTGTCAAACTACAACAGTCAGTTTACTCTATTGTCTCGCTACGCCAATGAAGAGCATATGACTGAAAGCAAGAAGATGGAGAAATTCCTAGACGGTCTGGTGCCCGCGCTGAAATGCCAGCTGGTTGTGCACACTTTCCTAGATTTTAAAACACTGGTAGATAAGGCCATTACCTTGGAAAATGAGAGACGTAGCTTGGAGGATTTTCGCAAGCGGAAAAGGGACCAAACTACTCTTGCTCGCAACCACCGAAGCAAGACGGGTTTTCAGAAAGGTGGGACACACAAACCCACGACAAACGTCTCACGCCCAATCAAGAATTTCCATACAAGGGACAAGGAGTTCACATATCGCCCAGGCGTTACTTGCTACACTTGTGGAGAGGGAGGGCACTACGCCAAGCAGTGCCCCAAGCCAAGGAACTCGACCCCAAAGCCGAACAACGGTGGCAGTAATTCAGCGCCCAAGCGAAACAATTTCAACCCCAATAATAACCACAGGAAGGGTCATCTGAACCATGTGACCAAAGAAGAAGCACAGAATGCCCCGGATATCGTACTCGGTATGTTTCCTGTCAACACAATACCTGCCATGGTTTTGTTTGATTCTTGAGCCTCTCACTCATTCATTTCGAAAAGTTTTTCTTTGCAAAATAATTTTTCGATGCTTCCTTTGGAAAAATCCATGATCATCAAGTCCCCTGGGATTGAGAAAGTTACTCAGAATTATTGCCGAGGTGTGGTTATTGAGTTTGAAGGATTGAAGTTTCATGCCAATCTTATTGTACTGGAAAATAAAGGGCTGGATGTCATCCTAGGGATGGATTGGTTAACCACCAACAAAGGTTTTATTGACTGTTTCAACCGGACCGTAATCCTCACCCACCACCACGGGAAGACAATAAGAGTTTCAGCCAAGGAGAGAAAAATATCCCGGCAACCAAGATTGAACAAGCTGGACGTTTCTGAATTAAACAAGGTTCCAGTAGTGTGTGAATTTCCAGACATATTTCCCGAAGAACTACCAGGAATGCCACCAGACCGAGAGATA